>NC_056559.1:35488221-35588506 GCF_013358625.1 Macadamia integrifolia | reverse complement strand
AAAAAAAAAAAAAAAAAAAAAAATTTACATGAAAAGAGGAATCTGATACGAAGTTTTGATTTTAATTTTTCTTTCTGCATATGAATGTAAAAGAAACCATGACTTTATCAACAATATTCTTTTATTTACATAGATAACCGAGAAAATTTTAAAAAGTGAATGAGAATACCATGTTACAATAGAGACTAGCCTATTAATTTCCTTCATTCTATATAATCTATGTATCTTATCTCAAGCAAATTATTGTTTGACAAGAAAAAATGGTGAGGCGGCTACAAAGGCACTACTAGAAGGGGTTAGAAGGGATGAAGGTGACAAAGATAAAGGGATCGAAGGTGGATTTGATGTGGAGCGATGTGGAAGATTTTTAAAGTTTTTTGGATATACTTAACCTGTAACATTAAACATTTTGGCCTTGGGTGCCTATTCCACTCCAATTGGAACTGGTGAATTTTGATAGCCACCCAGTTTTTTGTATGAAGTCTGACAACTTGCTTATAGTTAGCCTAAGGAATATGGCAAAACTAGCCGTTGAAAGGAAATGACTAGCGATGATATGCATAAACTTTTAAACTCTGTTAATTTTAGGCTTTTCCATAAAGTTTTTCTTTTAATAAAAAAAGGATTGAGTGGATAAAGTTGGGATTTTCTTTCCCAATTGAAATTTTAGGATATTTCAGTTCAAACCAGAATATTAAACTAGGGCAAAAGATTTCCATGACACCCACAAAAAAATAGAAGTTGTACGCCCACTATATATAATCTATTTTTCCGTAGAACACTATATATAATCAGAGGCCATAAAACAAAGGAGTTCAAAGGGTGAAACAGATCCACAATTCATAGTTATTTATTTATTTATTTATTTTGGACTGTTTTCAATGTATCACTACAACATCCCGGCTTCACACATCAATTGTATCAAATATCCACTGGTCCAGGTCCTCTCCCTAGTAGGCTTCTAGGTATTGGTATCGTATCTGTCAATACATATCTGTCACAATGGTTCTAGGTATTGATATCGTATCCGTCAATATTTTTTTTATCTCAAAATTAGCATAACATAGCCAATCCATACCGCTATCAGCGGTGACAGATACAGTACCCAATAACGTGTTTGACAACTTTACTACCAAATCATACCAGCTGCTAAGATTTCAGATGAATTTCTGGGCTGAGTGAAGAGTGGCCTTATGCAAGTTGAAGCACTAACTTAAGATTTGTAGAACAAAAAGGACAAGTGTTGTCACGAAACTGTAATTGAAGAAACGTTACACGTAGGGAGCTGATGCCAACTCATTTCCGTTGAGGTATACAATATCACTAGACTGTAGAAGTCTTCTTAACCATGGCTACCATAGGTGATTCCCTCAAACGACTCATTTTGGATCAGCTACAATAGATCCCACATGGGTGATTCAAATGTCGTCATATAAATAATTGAATTCGAAGATTTGAGTTTTCTTCGAATCTGAAATTTTCTTCTGAAAGTTGAAGATTGAAATATTACCTATTATAGTGAGAAGTTATTTTTTAAGCTCAAGGCTGCGTGCAGCCTGCACCAACACCTTAGCCAATGGGAGAGTGCTTGGGGCATCCAACATGAGGCCTACTTGGTCATTTCTCAGATCCTTGTGAGAAGGCATATGGGGGTACTTTCGGATAGAGATCTTTTCCCTAGTTTAAGGGGGAGAGGATTTCCTACGATATTATTGTGGGAAGGAATCTCTATATCAATACCAATGGCAATGCGAAGAGCGTTATCATTCACATGGGGCCCACATGGTTAAAGCAAGAGAGATAAAATAATAAAAGACTTCATGTGAGAGAGTAAAGGAAAATTAACCATTGCTTCTCACTCTCAATCCAAATTGAGGATATGGTAGAGAAGATTTGCTCTACCAACCAATTGGAAGCTCCCAAAGTCAACCACCAAATTAATGGAGAAACAGAAAGACTTCAATGGCATAAATAAACATTATGTGAAGAGAGAAAACTACAATGAACACAAAAAGAACTTAAATCCACTCGGTACATAACTTTATCTTGAAAAAATTGCTTAGATTATTAGACAAAAAATGAAAGAAACATAACTGAAATTATATACGATATTCAAAATAGTTCAAATGTCATCATATAAGTAATTGAATTCGAAGATTTGAGGTTTTTTTTCTAATCTAAAATTTTCTTCTGAAAGTTGAAGATTGAAATATTAACAATTATAGTTAGTAATTATTTTTTAAGTTTAAGGTGGCTAGGATATAGTTAAGGATAACTACCAAGCTGTGCGCAGCTTGCACCAACACCTCAGCCAATGGGACAGTGCATGGAGGCATCCAACATGAGGCCTACTTGGTCATTTCACAAACCCTTATGAGAGGGTATAGGGGGTATTGCCTGGTAGGGATCTTTCCCTAGTTTAAGGGGGAGAGTGTTCCCTATGATGCTATTGTGGGGAAGAATCTGCATACCATACCAATGGTAACGCGAAGAGTGGTATCATCCACATGGGGCCTACATAAAATAATAAAATTAAGACTTCATGTGAGAGAGAAAAGGAAAATTAACCATTGCTTCTCACTCTTAAACCAAATTGAGAAGAAGGCAGAGAAGAGCTCCACCAACCAATTGCCAGCTCCCAAATCCAACACCAAATTAATGGAGAAACAGAAAGACTTCAATGGCATAATTAAACATTATGTGAATATAGAAAATGCAAGAATAAAGAAATGGATATAGAAGACTCTCTCTCATTGGAAAGAGATTGCCACTTTCTCATAGTAGTATGTAAAATTACAATGTACACAACAAGAACAAAAATCCACTTAGCACATAACTTTATCTTGAAAAAAAATTTAGATTATTAGAAAACAACATAACCCGTTATATATGATATATGAATCACATATTGGATTTCTCTACCAAGATAGAGGAGCTGGCATCAACCCTAATATTTTCTTGTTTCACTAAAGGATCATATATATAAAAAGAGAATATGAAAGAAAGAATATACAAAGAAGTTGGGAAAATCCAGAAACACCAAACAAAATCAACTAGACAAATCCCCGCCTTCGGCATGGCCATCAGTAGGGAACCGACTAGAGAACACAAGCTGAAAGAAAATCAAATCAAAATAGAGCTAGCAGACATAAAACCTAGGTCTTCATTGAGTATCAACCGTAAGGTCCCCTTCGAAGGATGTTGGCCAAGAAGTCAAACAGCCCAATGTTTCCAATATGGTTGCTGATTTAGCAAGGAAGCCAGCGATTGGATTAGCTTCCTGATAGCTACCCTAGTACTCTTCCTCCATGCAAGAATTCTTCTAATGTGATTGTGTGAAATGACTCGAGAGAAAATGGTTTGTGAGATGATAGCTCCTGAGACACATGCTTCATGGTTGGCCGAGATTGGGGATCAACATTCAAGCATGCAAATGCGATTTTTGCCATAGAAACCATCGGTCCATAAACTTCAGTCGTGGGAGGAGGGAGCCGTTGGTCCAAAACATCTTTCAACATCATCGTCTGCACAATTGATGATGATGCCAATGATGACAATGATGATAGTGATAAAGATGAAAGGAGTTCACTGGGGTGCCTTCCCATTAATGTTTCTATTGTTATCACACCGAAGCTATATACATCACACTTTTCTGTCACCTTCATTGTATAAGCAAACTCTGCAGAAAAAGAAAGTTAGTCAATCTTTGTCATGGATGTTGCTAAAATATTATATTTGAATTACAAAATACATTTCTAGGGAATGCATTGATTGTTGATGCTTTAGAATAAATGGTTGAACTAGAGTCTCATATGTTAGATTTGTAATACATTGGTAAACTCATTAGAACTAAGCTATAACAATTATGAAATATCTTATAACATTACATCAATCAAAAGTCTTAAAATTTTGTATCATCATAAATCAATACTCAAAGTTTCATACAGAAAAAAAAAGGACTAACTTTTCCTATGGCCACGGCCTGTGGCTCTTTTAATATGCATGAGACGTATCAAGAGGGTGTTTTGGGAAAAATACTAAAACCTATAGGGGTTTGTGAACCCTAAGAAGATGGGTAAACCATCCTGTATGTGTGAAGGAAAAATTTCTTTATAAAAAATGCACAGGAAAAAAATGTATTACAACATATCAATGAAAAAATTTATCTACAGAAGCATTTGTACCAAAAGAATTTAGATAGAAAATAAATTGATTTTAAAAGGCAATAAAGCATATCGATGCTCAAATTTTTCTACAAAAGTATTTCAACAGAAAAAATTAAAAGAAAAGTCATTTTTTTACAAACTCGGCCAAATAATGGTAACATTAATAAAGAAAACTAAGGAATACAAATATATTTTCATTAATAAATTTGGTATATTGAGGAATATTATAGGATTTTGTATATTATGTAAAAGAAAGAAATAAATTACCTGGAGCAATATAACCATAAGTGCCTGCAAGAGAAGTCCAATTACTTGAATCGGGCATTAGAATCCTTGCAATGCCAAAATCCGACACACTAGCCTCATACTCTGAATCCAACAAAATATTGCTACTTGATACATCTCTATGAATAATTGGTGGCGAGCAATCATGGTGCATGTAAGATAGCGCATTGGCCACACCTTTAATTACACTTATTCTCTTGATCCAATCCAACTCTATTGCCTTCTCCACATCTCCTAGGATCTTCGCCAAACTTCCCCTTTCCAAATATTCATAAACCAAATATGAGTGTTGTGCATGTGAACAAAAACCATAGAATTTAACAATGTTGCGATGTCGTATTTCAGTTAATGCACGAATCTCATTTGTAAAATGCTTTAGGTTGACCATGTTGTCAGCATCTTCTTGTAATGGATGAAGCTTCTTCACAGCTACCACTTGACCGGTTGATAAAGTTGCTTTGTAAACACTTCCATAGCCTCCCTTCCCAATGCAATGCTTGTCATCAAATATCTCTGTGGCTTCAATGATATTTTCATGCACAATTCTACCATCATAGTTATATATTGCGAATAGATCTATCTGATGAATTCTTTCCGTTTGTCCCATTTCAATCTTTTTCTTTCCCTTTCTATGAAAAACCCAAACAATTCTTATAACTATGGATAGTAGAAGCATCACACTCAAAATAGGAAGTAAGATACAAATGATGAATTTGTGCTTCTTTCCAGTATTCCTCTTTTCTACCATTGAAGAACTGCAAGAGGGCAAATTTTTTGAAGCATTCCCACACAATGCTTTATTACTGGTGAAAGCCTCTTTAGGAGCATCTTTGAAGGCTTTAATATCGGGAATCGGACCTTCCAACTCATTATATGATATGTCAATGGATGTCAAACTCAACAATTGTTCCAATGATGGGGGAATGGAGCCGGAGAGCATATTGTGTGAGAGATTTAAAATTTCTAGACTATGCAATTGCCCAATCTCTGATGGTATCACTCCCGAGAGTTGATTATGACTAAGATCCATTAGAATTTGTAGTGAAATCAGGTTACCCATTTGGTTTGGAATGCTTCCATTAAATCGGTTCATACCCAAGTGTAGGTATATCAATTTGGAGCAATCCCCTAGGTGCTGTGGAATAGGTCCACTTAGATTATTGACTGATAAGTCAAGATCTTCTAAGTTAGACAACTTTCCAATTTCCGATGGCAACCTGCCTGAAAGCTGGTTACCGCTCAAATTCAGGCTAGACAAAGCCTTCATCTCCCCTAATTCCTTAGGAATCTCTCCAAATAAACGGTTGGAAGACAGGTCAAGTCTCTGTAGTTGAGATGACTTCCCAACAAGCTCTAGAGGTATCCTACCAGTAATCTCATTCCTCGACATCCGTAGGCTTGTAAGATTTGGGCACTTTCCCCAATTTGGTGAAATCTCACCATAGAGTTTGTTATTACTCAGATCGATGTAATTCAAATGTGGGTACGAACCAAAAACTTCTGAAATATTTCCCTCCAGTTGGTTGTTTTCTAGTCTGACTCTCAATAAGCTTGTGCAATTTCTCAAGCCTTGTGGGATGGGACCCGTGAAACTATTGTTCTTTGCAATGAAATATGAAAGTGATCCTCCAATGCATAGTTGTTGCGGTAAATTGCCAGAGAAATTATTTTGACTGAGTTGCAAGTTAACTAAGCTTTTCAAGTTTCCAATGGATGCTGGGATGACGCCGGATAATTGATTGCCAAACAATTTCAAGATGGATAACTTGGTTAAGTTTCCAATAGTGATGGGAATCAAACCTGTCAGAAGATTTTCATAAAAAATTAATTGTACAAGGGATGCCAAGTTTCCAATGGATGCAGGGATGATGCCGGATAATTGATTTCTAAACAAGTTCAAGATGGATAACTTGGTTAAGTTTCCAATAGTGATGGGAATCGAACCTGTTAGAAGATTTTCAGAAAAATCCAAATTTAAAAGGGATGCCAAGTTTCCTATTTCTAAAGGAATAGGATCAGAAAGATTATTTTTATACAGAAATAACTTGGTCAGCTTGTTTAGGTTCCCAAATGTGGAAGGGATGGATCCTGTCAGAGAATTACTATCCATATATAACTCACTCAGATTTTTCAAATTTCCCATGGATGCAGGGATGATGCCGGATAATTGATTTCCAAACAAGTACAAGAAGGATAACTTGGTCAAGTTTCCAAAAGTGATGGGAATCGAACCAGTCAAGAGATTTTCAGCAAAATCTAATTCTACAAGGGATGCCAAGTTTCCTATTTCCGAAGGAATGGGACCAGAAATATTATTCTTATACAGATATAATGTTTTCAGATTTTTCAAGTTTCCTATTTCTAAAGGAATGGGACCAGAAAGATTATTTTGATACAGATATAACTTGGTCAACTTGGTTAGGTTCCCAAATGTGGAAGGGATGGATCCTGTTAGAGAATTACTACACATATATAACTCACTTAGATTTTTCAAATTTCCTATGGATGCAGGGATGATACCGGATAATTGATTTCCAAGCAAGTTCAATAAGGATAACTTGGTCAAGTTTCCAAAAGTGATGGGAATCAAACCAGTCAAAAGATTTTCAGAAAAATCTAATTCTACAAGGGATGCCAAGTTTCCTATTTCCAAGGGAATAGGACCAGAAAAATTATTCTGATACAGAGATAATATTGTCAGATTTTTCAAGTTTCCTATTTCTGAAGGAATAGAGCCAGAAAGTGAATTAACAGAGAGGTCTAAAAGAGTAACATTGTACAAATCACCCAAAGATGCAAGAATTGAACCATTGAGATTGTTTTCACCCACATATAGTTCTATAAGATGATTCATCTTTCCTATACCCGATGGTATAGAGCCACTGAGATGATTAGCACCAAGATATAAGAATTGAAGACTTGTTAGCATAGTGATCTCTGATGGAATTTCACCGTAGAGTTGATTGTAAGACAGAGATAGGAATCTAAGTCTGGAAAGGCTACTTATCTGAAAAGGAATGGTACCAATGAGAGAAAAGTTGGTGAGTTGAAGATGAACAAGATCGGGGAAAGTAGTAAAGTTGAAGCTTTTGAGCGTACCTTGCAAACCCATATCCGGTAGTTGTATGTGGGAGACACTGCCGAGCTGATTGCAAACAATACCTACCCAATTGCAAGGGTGGGAATGGGAATGGGAAGGGTGGGAATGGGAATGGGAATAAGAGGAAGAATTGGTGAGTGTCCAAGAAGGCAGAATAAGATGAGAGTGGAGGAGGGTGGCTTTCCAGTTCAAGAGAGCCTCTGTTTGTTGAGCAGCAGTGATGGTAGTGGTAGAAGTAAACGCAGACGAAGTAGAAGAAGTCGAAACAGGTGAAATAGCAGAAAGTAAGAAGAAAGCAAAGGTTGAGAGGGAGAAGAAAAGGGTTGTCATGGAGGGAATAAAGGGGGAAGAGCAAGTAGAAGCCATGCTTGGAATTATGCTATGAATTCTATTGGGTGGCAGTGAACAAATGAAGAAGCGGTTAGAGATATTTATAGTAAAATTCTGGGAACAAATGAAAGGAGAGATTTGAGGAGGAACCATCCCAATTCACATGGATCTCCAATGACCCAGTTGTTGAACTTGGCTCACACATTGACCCAACCAATCTCTCTCTCTCTCTATCTCAGCCCCATGACTAAGGCCTCTTACTATTGTGTAGCATTAAGTTAGAGGCCACTGCCCAGGACCAGGAGAGATGAAGATTTCTGCGTGCTTTTCACGGCAATACCTTCAAGTAGGGGTGTCAACGGTCCGGGTCGGTGCGGTTTCGGTCCGGTTCCACCGGTTTCGGTGTGAGTTTGGAAGTGACCGAAACCGACCCAATAAGGATTTATCGGTTTCGGTCCGGTGTCGGTTTCGGTGCGGTTTGGGTTCGGGTTGGTACCGGTTTGGATTTATTAGGTTCATTTCAGTTTGGATCGGTTTTTTAAACCGGTATGAAGCCATTAGGAAACAACCAAATGATGAATTGTTGAACTTCGATTTCTTAAATCGATTTGTAACCGGGTTGGTTTTGATTTTTGGTCTAGTTTGAATTCGATTTTCCATACAAATGTATACAAAACTATTCAAATTTTAATTTTTTTAATGAATTTTGGAGTGTTTTGGTTTCTTACCGGTTTGGTTTCGGTTTCGGTCCGGGTTTTGAGCCGGTTTCGATTTGGTTTCGGGTTCATCCGGTTTTCGGTGCGGTTCGATTTGGTTTTGGGGTTACAATACTTGAAACCGAACCGAACCAATAAGGCTTCGGTTCGATTTGGTTCGGGTTGTTATCGATTCAGTCCGGCCGGTTTTACCGGTTCGATTTAGGAATTGACACCCCTACCTTCAAGAGTCTCAAGACTCTGATTAACGTCCAAGTCCATACCCCGTGTTTTTCACGGCCTTTTCACAGAATCATTAACAGGAGCAACAATAATTCTTCAAGAAAATTATTGTGGGCCATTGACAAATTGACTGACATACATTTAAGGGTATTATTATTATTATTATTATTATTATTTTTTTTTTTTGGTTTCCAACACGGCCTTTTTCTTTTTGTTTTTCTTTTTCTTTTCTGATACTTTTTGAATCAATTGGTCTTGAGTCCTGAGTCTGACGGGGGGCATGCTTGGAATTGCGACAAATCCCATAAAATTTAAAATGTGCATGGCCATGAAGGCCCCCCATCGATTTTGTGTAAGACAGAGTGGTGATATTTTGTTCCTTGATTTCATAAGCTTATTCTTTAGGAAAGGTTAGGTTGTTCACTATTCTTCTCTTGAATGAATTCTCTTTTATCCAAAAAAAAAAAAAAAAAGAGGAGAAAAAAAGAAAGCCATAACCTGTTTCTCGTATTGATGAGATGTAAATTAATGAACTCTGAACCTCAATCCAGTCCGGTCCAATCGGTTTTACAGAATCCCTCAAGAACCCAATCCAATGCAATACATTAACAGGAGCAATAATCCATCAAGAATTAAGGTGCAGAAAATTGTGGGCCAGAGAAAAATTGACATATGAGCAATGTTTTCTTTACTTTTTCTTTTCAGATACGTTTTTAAGTCAATTGATCATGATTCATTCACCATTCATGAAAGACAAAGAACAAGAAAAAAGGTCCTTGAGTCTTGACCACTGTTAGTTAAAACGCGATTGTCTTTTTTTACCGTTTAAAATGCGTTTTGCCGTATGTCTCTATACAATGCGAAAAAAACCGAAAACGGCAAAATAAAACGTTTAAAACACACGTTTAAAACACGTGTGCATTTTTTAAGGGCAAAATAGGAATTTGTTATACTAATTAGAAAAAAAAAAAAACCCCAAAACTAAACAAAACGTAAAAACCATTCGAAACCCCATTTCTTCCCCAAATCCACAATTCCACATCTCTGTCCGTGACTCCGTGAGACCTTGATGTGATTCGTGAGAGCAACACAGGTCGGAATTCGAAACTCGGGCCGTCGGGCATCGACAACAATAGTAGCAGGTCGTCGGAACTCTGCCGTCGAGTCGTCGACAGTAGCAGTAGCAGTCTTCTTCTTCTTCTTCTTCTTCTTCCATCGTCGACAGTAGCAGTAGCAGTCATCGATCTCTGGCACCGACAGCAGCCAATCGAAGGAAACTCAGGCGTTGATAGCAGCAATAGCAGGTCGTTGCCTCGTCGGAACTGGGGCATCGAGTCATCGACAGCAGCAGTAACAGATCGTCGGATCTCGGGCGTCGACACAGCCGATCGAAGGAAACCCTCTTCTTCTACCTCTTCCTCAGTCCTCAATCCTCACTCAGTCAACAACAGTGAGCAGTCTTCTTCTTCTTCTTCTTCCCTCATTTTTTTTTTAAATGTACTCATTTCTAACCAGATAGGGTTAGAAATGAGTAAATTTGATTAGTGCTCCATCCTGCTCTGTAGATCCCTCATTATCTGCCGAGTTTACCATGTAATCCACAAGGGGTGGCTGTGGTCAATGTGGTTCAATAGGGGCCCAGGTTCTCTGTATACTGAATATGCCGGCAACCCACCTTAACAAATGCCAGTATGGTGAGGCAGGTCTCTCCTTGGTTGCCACATCCATTTGAGTATATGGCATGAGTCTTCAATTTTCATGGTTACCTTAGCGATTGTGTTGTCAAAATTTTGGCCATCATTTTTTATTTTTTTCTCCAGAAAACATACCATATCTTCTAATTCTTTTGCTATCATTGTTGTTGTAAGATCCTTTTTTTCTTCGATGCTACTAGGGGTGTATATTATATACGACCTTAAATTCTCAATTTGTACTTTAGGTACTTAATGTTAGAGAAAGGCTTGGGTCGCCTATATGGAAATTCACAATAAGCTATCTAGAAAGTTCTGTTTTACACAATGTTTCAAAACTCAGAATCAGCATCTGAATCACTTAGGATCAAGGGCCACAACCCTATAAAGGCTTGGGTGCCATCATAGTCCAGCAGTCTGGCTCTGCTCTTTTTTTTTTTTTTTTTTGGACATGTCTTTTTTAATATGGTGTATTAAGTTTTAATTTGGAATTTACATTGGATGCTATATTTTGGATGATATATGCATGAATGTTTGATGTTGATGTAGTTTAGAATATTAGATGTAGGTATACAGGTAATAATCTCTCAAATTACATGAGTATATTGCCTTTTTTTGGTTTCATTTTTTTGAAAACTACACGTTTAATACTCGTACCGTTCGTTTCTGTCCGTTTGACGTTTCTTGTTTTTTTGACCCTTTTTTTTTTTACCGTACCGTTCACCGTTCTTATCTGTTTAAAACCCGTATCGTACGTCTCTGTTTTTTTGTCGTTCCCGTTTTAACTAACAATGGTCTTGACCGGGGCTTTACTTTGCCTGCAACTTGATAAACATAAAAGGATAATAGGACGCTGTCCTCAGGAGTAGGTACATGTCAGCATGAGCGATCACTGGGAAGACACGTACAAACATCTACGATGGAAATAGTACGATTTTTCTGCATCTGCTATGTCTAGATGTAGACACATGCAAACAGAAAGAGTTCTTTTCTCTTGAACATATTGTGCTAATGCCATTTATCCTCTCTTTCAAGGTTTTGCTTCGCCATTTATGCGCTGGTATTGGTTGGCATAGATATCGTATTGATGTGGATGGCTGTATCAATGTCTTATTGGTGTTGTTACTATTGATATGATACATATCAATCGATATAATACCGATATCAATATCTATGATCTTATCTACACCCCTGTATCGGTGTGAATTATCATTCATTTTCAGCCCATTTTGAATTATCAACCCTTTAACCCAAGGGAGTAGCGCAGTTGGTGAGCAACGAACTTGGTGTGAGCCGTAAATTCTGATGTCCTAAGTTCGACTCCCATTAGGCACACCTTGAGCCATTCACACAGGGTTGTTTAGTGCTCTTCACTGTTTTCAGTGAAAGTTGAATGATTCTCATTTATCCCCCGTATGACCCGATCTATGTAATTGTGGGGTCAATATGGACCCGCAGGACTAGTTAGGCCGAAGGCCAGGATACCCATCGTTATCAAGAAAAAAAAAAAAACCAAACCTTCGCCATGCCTGTGGCTCCCATTGCACCAAAGAATGTAGACTTTCTACTCCACTCTTCAAAGTTTTAAAAAAATTGGAACAGACCAGTAGTTGGATTTACTTTTATAATTTGCTGATAGAAAGGTAAACCGCGTGGAACCAACCAAAGCTGGAGTCGACCACTTTCATTCTTCAGCACTAAAACCTCAGTCAAGTCAGTCAAGCAGAGATTAATGCTAAGAATAATGAGAAGCACCGTAAAAAATATAATCAAATTATATCAGTATCAAAGAAATCCATACTTTGGGATTTTCTCCTCTTTGGGCCTTCTCCCCTGCCTTAGGGTCAAGACCCTCTTGATTGTTTGTACAGATTTTTCCCCTCCCCTCTATAAATATGATGATTTTATCCAAATAGAAACCATACTTTTTCCTTAGTGCGTTGTCCACTTTGTGGACCTCCCCTATACCTGAATTCTCTGTAATTCTTCATTCACCTCTTTTGAACAAAGTAATAACAAATTAAATAAATCAAACATTTCATAGGAGTGTTCTTTATGGACCTCATCAATTAGAGAGCCGATCAGATTTTTATACGAAAACTATTTCTGTATGAGATTGATCCATACAATGGAATCTATTCAAGAAAAAACCCTGTGATGGATTCCATCTGTATGAATAAGATCATACGAGAACTTGTTCCACACTCCCTTAAATATATAGTTATCAATTCTTTTTAGTCATGCAATGATACTACATGTCTCTTTCACATTCCACAGTTCTTCTTATTCCATGTCATTTATTCATCACCAACCCAACCTCAACTCTCTTTTAGGTTCATTCCCCAACCTCAGATCCATGTCTGGTGATTCAAATTATAATTGATATGATTTATGGGTCAGATCCAAGTTGGGTCTATCAGCCGGCCCCCTTCAATCCTAGATCATGACTTCTATTAACTCATTAAATCCTTCAAATAACTACCTCCACCCATATCCTTACTTATCATCCTCTTTGACCTATATCTTCTATGAAATCACTCCTTCCAAGAGGTAACAATTATTGATCCTTTAGCACCTGTACATGACCAAATAACATTGGTAGACCTTCTCACATTGCAGTTAGTTAGTATCTCCCACACATGCATTGAATAGGACCAGAAAGATTATATTGTTATCCAGATATAAGTCGGTTAGTTTGGTTAAGTTCTCAAATATGGAGGCCTGATGCCTGAGTCGTGTCTTTCATCTATCGAGATTTTCACAGTTTTTTATATGGTGCCCCTTGGGGCTTGTTAGTTTTTTTTGTCCCCTTGAAGGGTTTTTTGTAAAATAAAAAATATATAAATAACAACAGATATGAAATTTTTTCACCGTGGATCAAGAGGAACCCTTTAATGTCTAAAAGGAATAATTCACCGCAAAGGAATACCAGTAATAAACCTCCTTCCCCTCCTCCAACACAGTAATTCGCATGCTTATGACTGCAATTTTTTCTTTGCAATTGTACTTAAACCAACTTCCATTCCGAGAATGAAGGAAGGCAGCCAATGTGAATCTGTGGTGTATCCTACACCAGTGTTTTGATATAATTGCAACCCATGCTGTCACTGAATGATATCTCTCCTCGTTTTATGGGTTTCAAAGAGGGATCAATTGAGGCTTCAGATCCACTGTTATGGTCAGTGAGGGTTAGAGAAGTATGGCCCCTTCATCAGCATATCGATCAGTTTTCGCAAGGATTTTTTCATCCCAAAGGACTTGAACAAAGTTAAGGTTGAAGCCCAGTTTGCCAACGGTGTTCTTTCCACTTTTAAGACTTTTAGATTTTGATCAATAAAGGATGCTCTATTCACCTTTTTCGTAAGGGCAAAGGAGGCTGTTTCGACACATTTGTCTACTTCTTTCTTTTGGGTTTGAATTCCTTCAAGACTCCCCCTTAATTAGAATCGGGTTTCCCTTTACTTACAGTAAACAGAAAGGACATATCTTAGTTCCAACTGTTTTCAATGTATCACGACTTCCGGAGCTTCATTTTTCAATTTTACTGGATCAATGGGTACAGATACGATTGATTGTTGGCCAAAAAGTTTTTATAACTGAAAAGCGATTTTTTGTTCTCGGATTAGCATATGACACAGCCAATACGGTACCCGATAATGTATTTTATAACCTTGCTACCAAGTACCTGCTAGAATTTCAGAATTTCTCTAGGCTCTAATTTGTTTAGCAAAGTACCATATTCGGATTCAGGATCTGATGCTGAACTAATGGTCAATCGTATTCACCATGCTTCAGAAAATTTTAAGCATTTTTTGTTTGAAACTGGAATAAGGAAGGAACACAAAAGGCATCAAATCCCAGAAAATGCACACCCACATGGAAAGGTAACTGAAACTCAACAACTAGTAGAATTAGGAGAGAGAGAGAGAGCAGCCCATGTGACAACTGGGGGCACAAGGGTGACAAATGTAAACAATACATTAGCGGATAGGTTGGCTAAGCATGCCGCTGCGACGAGAAGTTCAAATACCTGGGATATAGCTCCAGCTTTTATTATTTTTGACCTTGAATGGGATGGCCAGTATAGGACTTGATTCAGGTTTATGTAACTCCTCTTCTTTTAGCTTTGATTTCCTATTCTGCTAATGGCCATGCCGAAGGTGGATCAGGATCTCAAAGGGCTTTCTTTTTGTAACCTGTCATATCTCCGTTACTAATATATTTTTTGCTGACCTTTTAGCCACAAAAAAAAAAAGTGGTCATATGCAAGTGAAAACAATAACTTAAGATTTGTGGAAGAAAAAAAGAAATAAAAGGACAAATGTTGTCATGAAATCGTATATAAAGAATTGTTATACTCCATGTATGGGGAGCTGATGCGCTTATACCCATGGAGGTATGCAATATTATTAGATGGCAAAGAAGATTTGCTCCCCCGAAACAATTGGACTTTCCCAAAGCCCAACAAACAATTGGCCATTCCCAAAGCCCAACATGCAACACCAAAGGGTGAAATAGAGAGACTTCAATGACATGAATACACATTATGTGAAGAGAAAGAAAAAAGAGAATAAAGTAATGGGTATAAAAAAATTCTCTGGAAAGAGATTGCCGCTTTCTTATCAGTAGTTTGTAAATCCACTTGGTACACAACTTCATCTTGAGAAAATGCTTAAGAACCCTTTTTTTTTGTTGGTGAAAAAAAAATGTTTAGATTATTAGACCAAAAAGAAAGAAATATAACTGGAATTATATATGATATACGAATCAAAAATTAGATTTCTCTACTTATTCACTCTTCACTCCTATTCACCATGTGGAATGGGAGTTGCTTCTTTTGATAAACTAACCTTCTTTCTCCATTGCTTTCTTTTATTCTTAATAATAAAAAAAAAAAAATCCATACCATGTACATACATAAGTCAAATTAATAGTATTGCTTATATAACTCAATTATATGAAAGATATTCAACCAAAAAAATATATTTTTTTTCCATGAAAAGAGAAGAATCTAATATAAAAGTTTAATTTTTCTTTCTGCATGAATGTAAAAGAATCCATGACTTTATCGATAATATTCTTTTATTTTTATAGATAACGAACAAAATTGTAAAAAGTGAATGAGAATACCATGCTACTATAGAGACTAGCCTATTAATTTCCTTCATTCTAAATAATCTATGTATCTTATCTCAAGTAAATTATTTGTTGACAAGAAAAAATGGTGAGGTAGCTACAAAGGGACTACTAAAAAGGGTTAGAAGGGGTGAAGGTGACAGAGAAGAAGGGATGGAAGGTGGATTTAATGTGGAGCAATGCAGAAGATATCTGAAGTTTTTTGGATATTTTTAACTTGTAACATTAAACATTTTGGCCTTGGGTGGCTATTCCACTCCAATTGGAACTGGTGAATTTTGATAATCACCTAATTTTCTATATGAAGTCTGACAACTTGCTTATAGTTAGTTAAGGAATATGGCAAAACTAGCCATTGAAAAGAAATGGTTAGTTACTTTTCAATGGCTAGTTACTAGCGATAATATGTATAAACTCCGTTAATGAATAGATTTCCATAAAGCTTTTCTTTTAATAAAATAAAAAAAATGTGAAGTGGATAAAGTTGGGATTTTTTTTTTTTTCCAATTGAAACTTTAGGATATTTCAGCTCAAACCAACTAGGGAAAAAGATTGCCCTGACAACCGAGAAAAAATAGAAATTGTATGCCCACTATATATAATTTTTTTTTTTTTTTTTGAACACTATATATAATCGGAGGCCATAAAACAAAGGAGTTCAAAAGGTGAAACAGATCCACAATTCTATTTTTAGTTTTGGACTGTTTTCAATGTATCACTACGACATCCAGGGTTCACACATCAATTGTATCAAATATCAACTGGTCCGGGTCCTTTCCCTAGTAGGCTTCTAGGTATTGGTATCATATCCATCAATACATATCTGTCACAATGGTTCTAGGTATTGGTATTATCGTATCTGTCAATATATTTTTTTTCTCAAAATTAGCATGACACAGCCGATCCATACCGCTATCAGCAGTGACCGATATGGTACCCGATAATGTGTTTGACAACTTTACTACCAAATTGTACCTGCTAAGATTTCAGATGAATTTCTGGGCTGAGTGAAGAGTGGCCTTATGCAAGTTGAAGCAATAACTTAAGATTTGTGGAGCAAAAAGGACAAGTGTTGTCACAAAGTTGGATGTGAAGAAATGTTACACATAGGGAGCTGATGCCAACTCATTTCCATGGAGGTATACAATATTACTAGACTAAAGAGGTCTCCTTAAACATGGCTACCATAGGTGATTCCCTTAACGATTCATTTTGAATCAGCTACAATAGATCCCACAGGGGGTGCTTCCAAGGGTGCTTCAAATGTCATCATATAAATAATTGAATTCAAAGATTTGAGTTTTCTTCAAATCTGACATCTTTTTTTACCTATTATAGTAAGAAGTTCTTTTTTAAGCTCAAGGCTGTGTGCAGCCTGGACCAACACCTCAGCCAATGGGACAGTGCATGGGGCATCCAACATGAGGCTTACTTGATCATTTCTCAGACCCTTGTGAGAAGGCATACGAGGGTACTTCCGGATAGGGATCTTTTCCCTAGTTTAAGGGTGAGAGGATTCCCTATGATGCTATTGTGGGAAGGAATTCTGCATATCAACACCAATTGCAATGCGAAGAGCAGTATCATCCACATGGAACCAACATGTCAGAGCAAGAGAGATAAAATAATAAAAGACTTCATGTGAGAGAGTAAAGGAAAATTAACCATTGTTGCTCACTCTCAATCCAAATTGAGGATATGGTAGAGAAGATTTGCTCTACCAACCAATTGGCAGCTTCCAAAGTCAACCACCAAATTAATGGAGAAACTGAAAGACTTCAATAACATAAATAAACATTACGTGAAGAGAGAAAACTACAATGAACACAAAAGAACTTAAATCCACTCAGTACATAACTTCATCTTGAAAAAATGCTTAGATTATTAGACAAAAAACGAAAGAAACATAACTGGAATTATATACAATATTCGAAATAGTTCAACTGTCATCATATAAATAATTGAATTTGAAGATTTGAGTTTTTTTCATATCTAAAATTTTCTTTTGAAAGTTGAAGATTGAAATATTAACCACTATAGTCAGCAGTTCTTTTTGAAGCTCAAGGTGGCTAGTATATAGTTTAAGGGGTTAAGGATAATTGCCAAGCTGTGTGTAGCTTGCACCAACACCTCAGCCAATGGGACAATGCAATGGGGCATCCAACATGAGGACTGCTTGGTCATTTCACAAACCCTTGTGAGAGGGTATATGGGGTATTGCTAGGCAAGGATCTTTTCACTAATTTAAGGGGGAGAGAGTTCCCTATAATGCTATTGTTGGGAGGAGTCTGCATACCATACCAATGGTAATGTGAAAAGTGATATCATCCAGCAAGGCCCTACATTGTCAGAGCAAGAGGGATAAAATAATAAAATTAAGACTTCATGTGAGAGACAAGGAAAATTAACCATTGCTTCTCACTCTTAATCCAAATTGAGGAGATGGCAGAGAAGAGCTCCACCAACCAATTAGCAGCTCCCAAACTCCAACACCAAATTAATGGAGAAACAAAAAGACTTCAATGGCATAAATAAACATTATGTGAATAGAGAAAACGAAAAAATAAAGAAATGGATATAGAAGACGCTCATTGGAAAGAGATTGCCACTTTCTCATATTAGTATGTAAAATTACAATGTACACAACAAGAACTTAAATCCACTCAGTACATAACTTTATCTTGAAAAAAAAAAAAAACTTAGAATATTAGACAAAAAATAATAAATAAATAACCTGTTATATATGGTATATGAATCACATATTGGATTTCTCTACTAAGATAGACGAGCTGGCATCAACCCTAATATTTTCTTTTTTACTAAAGCATCATGTATATTAGAAAGAGAATATAGAAGAAAGAATATACAAAGAAGCTGGGAAAAATCTAGAAACATCAAACAAAATCAACTAGACAAATCCCCACCTTTGGCATGGCCATCAACAGGGAACTGACTAGAGAACACAAGCTGAAAGAAAATCAACTCAAAATAGAGCTAGCACATGTAGAACCTAGGTCTTCATGGACCATCAACTGTAAGGTCCCCTTGGACGAATGTTGGCCAAGAAGTCAAACAGCCCGATGTTTCTAATATTTTTGCTGATTTAGCAAGGAAGCTAGCAATTGGATTAGCTTTCCGATAACTACCCTAGTACTCTTCCTCCATGCAAGAATTCTCCTAATGTGATTGTGTGAAATGACTTGAGAGAAAATGGCTTGTGAGATGATGGCTCCTGAGACACATGTTTCATAGTTGGCCGAGATTGGGGATCAACATTCAAGCATGTAAATGCGATTTTTACCATAGAAACCATCGCTCCATAAATTTCAGCCGTGGGAGGAGGGAGCCGTTGATCCAAAACATCTTTCAACATCATCGTCTGCACATTTGATGATGATACCAACAATGACAATAATGATAGTGATAAAGATGAAAGGAGCTCACTGGGGTGCCTTCCCATTAATGTTTCTATTGTTATCACACCGAAGCTATACACATCACACTTTTTTGTCACCCTCATTGTATAAGCCAACTCTACAAAAAAAGAAAGTTAGTCAATCTTTGTCATGAATGTTGCTTAAATACTATATTTGAATTACAAAATATATTTTTGGGGAATGCATTGATTGTTGATGCCTTGGAATAAATGATTGAACTAGAGTCACATTTGTTAGACCTGTAATACATCAGTAAACTCATTAGAACTAAGCTATAGCAATTATGAAATATATTATAACATTATATCACTCAAAAGTCTTAAAATTTTGTATTTTCATAAATCAATACTCAAAGTTTTATACAAAAAAAAAAAAAAAGGACTGATTTTTCCCAAGGTCATGGCCTGTGGGTCTTTTGATAGGCACAACACGTATCAAGAGGGTGTTTTGGAAAAAATACTAAAACCCTATAGGGGTTTGTGAACTCTAAGATGGTGGGTGAACCGTCCTACATGTGTGAAGGAAAATTTCTTTGTAAAAATTACATAGGAAAAAAATGTATTACAACATATCAATGCAAAAATTTCTCTATAAAAGCATTTGTACCAAAAGAGTTTAGATAGAAAATAATTTTTTTTAAAGGTATTAAAACATATCAATGCTCAAATTTCTCTATAGAAATATTTGAACGGAAAAAATGAAGTCATTTTTGTTTGCAAACACAACCAAATTATGATAACATTAATAAAGAAAACTAAGGAATACAACTATAGTACTATTAATAAAGATGGCATATTGAGAAATATAGGAATTTTTGTGTCTAGGGTAAGAGAAAGAAATATATTACCTGGAGCAATATAGCAATAAGTGCCTGCAAGAGAAGTCCAATTACTTGAATCGGGCATTAAAATCCTTGCAATGCCAAAATCCGACACACTAGCCTCATACTCAAAATCCAACAGAATATTGCTACTTGATACATCTCTATGAATAATTGGCAGTGAACAATCATGGTGCATGTAAGATAGTGCATCAGCCACACCTTTAATTACACTTATTCTCTTGATCCAATCCAATTCTATTGCCCTCTCCACATCTCCTAGGATCTTCGCCAAACTTCCCCTTTCAAAATATTCATAAATCAAATATGAGTGTAGTGAATGTGAACAAAAACCATAGACTTTTACAATGTTGCGATGCCGTATTTCAGTTAATGCATGAATATCATTTGTAAAATGCTTTAGGTTGACCACATCAGCATCTTCTTGTAATGGATGAAGCTTCTTCAGCCACACCTTTAATTACACTTATTCTCTTGATACAATCCAATTCTATTGCCCTCTCCACATCTCCTAGGATCTTCGCCAAACTTCCCCTTTCAAAATATTCATAAATCAAATATGAGTGTAGTGAATGTGAACAAAAACCATAGACTTTTACAATGTTGCGATGCCGTATTTCAGTTAATGCATGAATATCATTTGTAAGATGCTTTAGGTTGACCACATCAACATCTTCTTGTAATGGATGAAGCTTCTTCACAGCTACCACTTGACCTGTTGATAAAGTTGCTTTGTAAACTCCATAGCTTCCTTTCCCAATGCAATGCTTGTCATCAAAGTTCTCTGTGGCTTCAATGATATTTTCCTTTTCTCCCGTCTCTATTTATTTTGAGTTTTGAAGTTGAATAGTTTAGCCATTCCATTTCAAATGAGTATCCTTTCCAAACTTAGATTCCTAGATCTGTCTGACACTGAACTCTATGGTGAAATTCCATCACAGATCAATATGCTAACAAGTCTTCAACTCTTGCTTCTTAATTATAATAATCTCAGTGGTTCCATACCATTGGGTCTATACAGATAAATCATCTCATGGAAATAGATGTGGATTACAATAATCTTAGCGGTTCAATCCCTACATATTTGGGTGATTTGTACAGTCTTAGTGGTTTATCACGTTCTGTTAATTTGTCCCAGTTGGAGAAATTGTTCTTGCATGAAAATCAATTCTCCAGTATCATACTTGCATCCATAGAAAATTTAAAAAATATGAATGTCTTAGGGATGTACAAAAATGCTCTCGACAGGATCCATTCCCTCAATATTTGAGAACTTAACCAAGCTGACCATGTTATATTTGTATCAGAATAATCTTTCTGGTCTTATTCCTTTAGAAATATGGTACATGGCATCCCTTGTAAATTATCGAAATGATTGAAATTTTTGTTAAAACAATGCATTTTTGTCTACATGTAGACATGACTAAAATTTTCTATTGAAATAATCTTGAATTCTTGATTCATATGGCATTCTGTCTTGGCCATGTTGAAATCACCACAATTTTCAAAATTTCGACAAGATTTCACCAAAATTTTGAAGTATCTATGAGAAAAAGTCAATCATATGTAAACAATATTGATATAAGAAAAAGAACTTTCTTGTCACGTATGACTGCATAAGAAGTGTTTCCTGCCGTATAGCACATTTTTTGTTTGTACTTATTTTTTTATTGTGTACAAAAATGACCTACTAAGAATATTTTATTTAATTAAATCTGTAATCACATAAATGTAGAAACGTAATCAAACCATTATTCACAAAATAAGGAAAAATACAATTAAAACTTTTATATAAAACCATTTTCCCATCATACACATCTTCGTAAGTGCTTCCCATATGCTAGAACATAGGGCTCCAATAAGGTTGGTTGAGTAGGGCCTTTGAAACCCCAGTCTAATCCCGAGTCCCTTAGCTAGGCCAGGTCTGGCCTTGAACTTAGGGCTTGAATTCAACCCTCACCACCGCGGGCTGACCTTGATTAGCACTGATCATGGGAGGAGGTAAGGGAAATGTAAGAGTTGGGTTGGGTTGGATTTGGCTAGATAAAGGAGGAGAAAAAGAAGAAGAAGACATATACAAGGTTGGGCCAGGTCAGGCCGGGCTCAACTCGAGGCGTCAACCTTGAACCATTTCGACCTTGACTCAAGGCAATAAATTCCCAGTCCTAAGCCAAGGTATCTTAGTCTAGGCCCTATTCAAGCTTAAGGCTAGCCAAGGTGGGATCGAGTTGACAAGGCCAAACTTGCACCTAGGGGTGCAAAAGGGCCGGGTTGGGCTGGGCTGGTCTTCTTAAAACCCTAGCCCAACCTTGAGTTCCCTTAACTGGGCCTAAACCCGCCCTGACCCTGACTCAAGGCCGCAAAACTTCAACTCAAGCCCAACCCTTCAGGGTTCAGCCTAACCCTTACCCGCCCTGATTGGCCCTGATTTTTCAGGGTCAAGTCAGAATGACCTTGATTGACCTTGACACTGACTTTGATTGACCCTGACACTGACACTGACCCTGACCTTGACCTTGACCCTGGTTTGCCATCAAGGGCCGGGTATATCCTAATTTTTGTTTTTTTGGTAAAAAAAGCAAGAAATATTTTTTTTTGAGTAAAAAAAACAAGAGAGATCGATGAGAAGATATATTAGGGGTTTTGAGGTATTAATGACTCAATGTCAAACAATATTTAAAAGGGTAATTTATAGCGCCACCCCCTAAAAAATATCAATATTATAGGAACACCCCCTGTTTAATACCAAATTATAGTCAGACCCCTGTCGTCAGTCTTTGTTACAGAATATACCTCAAATGCTGACATTAGCATCTCTTTTTTTTTTTTTTTTTTTTTTTGAATACCATTTTACCCTTAAAAATTGTGAAGTGCCAAAATTATTCTCTGTTAGTTACAATCCCCAAATCAACCCATTCTCACTCTCAATTCTTCCTCAATACCAGTGGCGACTGTGAACCCCCTTCGGAGGACAAACCATGGATGATGAGAAGCCCCAAACAATGGATGAGTGTGAAGGGCCTCTCTGGCTCTTTTTGGTATCTCTCTCTTTTTATCTCAAATGGCTCATGAGAAGCCCCAAACAATGGATTTGGTTGCAAATCTGGAGCAAAAGGATAGTCGACCCATCGGAGGCACAGAACACTACTGGTGTTGAGCCATATCAAGAGGCGACGGTTATGCCAAAGTCGAATTGGCTGTACTGATTATAGTCTGTGTTGGAGTAATTTCTATCAAAGCAATTGGAGCTTTAGATCAAGCAGACCCCATTGCAAGAGTGTTCCTTTTTCTGAAGTGGTACAATATGGCTGGAGCATTCGACTTTGCAGCAATAGATCAAAGAATTCAATAATCATCACAGGTTATTGATTGGATCTTTCTCTGCAGAACGATGAGAACTTGGGAAGGAATTAGAGTCGAAGAACAAAATCGAAACCCTAGAATTCAAAAATTCGTGTCAAAATGGAAACCTAGAAATGGATGTGGTAAAGATTTAAGAAAGAACATTGTTATGAATTTTTTCCCTTTTATTAACTTTCTCCCACGAATTTTTTTTTTTTTTCCTTTTGAGATCAGATGTGTGAATGATGGGAAATGGTGCCTCCCTACAACCACTAAGTTTTGCCCACTAAACAATGCCCTCCCAAACAACAATGGGGTTGGTGTAACCCTCTCTTGCACCATTTTGATCTTGCTCAACCTGTATTTCAACGCATTGTATAATACAAATCTGGGATTGTACCTGTAGCATACAGAAGGAGAGAAGGAGATGAGGAAAGGAGAGAAGGAGAGAAGGGAAGAATGAAATGGGAGAAAACGGAGAGAAAGAGAAGGGTATTTTTGGGATAATGAAAATGAGTAACATATTAGTCTTTTAGTCAAAAGGGCTAAAGAGTCATTGCATAGCATTCCTTCACAGAGACTGACGGCAGGGGGTTTGAACGTAATTTGGTATTAAACAGGGGATGTTCCTATAATATTGGCATTCTCTAGGGGGTGATGTTGTAAATTACCCTATTTAAAATTAGGTTGATATCAAGGTTAATATCAAGGTCAACATCAGACGCAAAAACCAAGGTAGGGTCGGACCAAAAGTTAGGGTAAAAAAATCAGGACGGGCCAAAGACATCAACCCTTATCTGCCCTGACCCTGACTCAAGGTCCGGCAATCCCTTAGGGCCAAAATTTTTGGGTTGGTACTTGTTTGGGATTAGGGCGGGCCAAGGGCGGGTTCGGGCCATCAGGGGCAAACTTGCACCCCTATTTGCACCCCCTACTTGAACGCGATAAAATAAAGATTTGTCTTGGGCTGATGCAGGGCCCGTGATGAGGCAATAATCTCTTGCCCAACCATATACTCGGCCTGGTTGGGCTTAGACCAAGACCAATCAAGGCATGGAAATCTCAGGCTCGACCCAGCCCATGGACTGAAAAAACCCAACCCAGGAAGGAAAAAATTCATTTGCGGTGAGGCTCTGTGACACCAGGCCCTTCAGAGATCAACGATGAGGATGTGGTGCGCCCAGTTTCGCTCCCTTCTACCCACAGGGTCAGCTTCTTGACCCACCCGGTTAACCCCTATGTCTTCTTCCTCCTCCCATTCAGAGGTTTACAGAGAAGAAGAAGAAGAACAGAGAAAACCCAAAACAGTACATGTTTGCATTTCCCAATTACAAGAGAAAGCTACTGTTTCTGAAGCATTTGAGCCTTAAAGAAAATGTCAGACAATAAGAAAAATCATATATTTTTTTATTTTTTTTTTCCCATTTCTTTGCTCTGTTTTTAGTCATTACTCATTACTTAAAGTGTTGAAAGTATTGTGCTCTTTGAATATTGTGCTCTTTGAAGCTTTCTTCCATGAAGGTAGATTGCTCCTTGGAGAGTCTGATTTTTTCCTAGTAAGGCCGTTCTCTTCCTCATCGCTCGCTCTAGACGAAGTTCTGTCAGGCGTATGGGCATCGTTCATAGAAGCATAGTGCGGTAAGCTCTGTGTTGTCTCTCTTGCTACTGCTGCTACCTCATCTGAACATGGATAAATCCACCCGGAACGAAGAAACAGTGCTGTAGGGAGAAGAAACTGCAGCCCCATCATCGGCTTCTGACTGTAACCGATTGACGTTGAAACCTCTCACCGGCGGCACCCCAAATCGTCTAACATCCTCTGTAGCATTGAATTCTCTGGAAGAGTTTCCTGCGAGGGTTACACAAACGCAGCCGAACTCCCTAATCCCAAGGCCTCGGTGGACTGCTGCAATAGCAAATTTCAGAAAATATACTCATATTGGAGGTGGGAAAAAAGGGTTTCGTGGCTTATTCAAGGTTGCTCGCTGACGAGAGATGAAAATCCAAGAGGCTGGAGGATGCAGCACGAAGAAGGAGAGACCATGAAGAAGGGCAAGGTTGCCTCCAAGATCAGGGATGAAGAACAGGACGTATTTGGAAGAGAAAAAGGATGTGAAAATTGTCACCTCACTGCTCGTTGTAGAGGTGTGCTCGTTGTAGAGGATGTGGATTCGGAACAAAAGAAAAAGAAGTGACGACAAATTATTATTGACAAATCAGGTTTTGATTAAGGAAACTAGGCCGAGTTTGGTCGAAAAATAGAAAACACGGTCAAGACTCAAGAATACTATTTGAGTTTTAAACATGTTCTTGTTTTTTTTTCCGTTTAAAACATGTTTTTTCATATGCTTTTAAAAGATACTTGAAAAAACTTTAAACGACAAGCATTCCCGTTCTAAACACGTTTAAATACGTTTTCGTTTTTTGAAATTTTTTAAGAATTAACTTATTGAACAAAATGCCTACTTAATTGACCATATCTCTCTCTTCTGAATTATGAATGATCTGATTCTTTTGCCGACTTGAAGTTAACTCAATGACTTATATTTCTTATGATATTACTTTCAACTCAATATCAATGTATGGGCCTTGAAATTGAGATAAAAACTGATGTATTTGTTGAAAAATATTTTTAAAGTGATTGACTCCCAACTCAAACTGAACGTATATTATTCCAAGAGTGTGTTAACTATGTTGACAACAATGAACAACATCATAGCCAAGCTACATTGCTCAATAAAACTTGGACATGCGTGGTGTATGAATTTAGAATTGGTGTTGGATGATATTCAATTATATGTCAGAAAACTTAAAATGAAACATAAGATATATATGCATTAGTGTTGGATATTGTAGTTGTTTTGAACATTAGATGTAGATATTCATGTAATAATTCTTTAATTTGTACGAGTATACTATCGTTTTTTTTTTTTTTTGTCCCATTTGTTTGAAATCTACACGTTTAAAACCCGTACCATCCGTTTTTCATTCTCTATTTTTTTTACCGTTCATTTGACCGTATCATTCGAAATTTTTACTGTTTAAAACCTGTACCACCCGTTTCTGTTTTTTTTTTTTTTTTTTTTTTGTTCTGTTCCTATTTTTACTAACGACTCTTCCTATATTAAAAATGACAAGACACAAACCAAATCATACCAAGTCATCCAATACTCTTTTGTTTTGCCCAAGTCACAACAAAACGGCCAATTTCTGTCAAAAATTTGAGTCGGCATTTAGAATATATTCTAATGATGTTAAATGTTCAATGTTCAATGTTCGAGGTCTTCTGTATTGAGTTTATTGACTATTGAGTATATATATCCAAATTATAATTAAAAAAACATGATTCATGATCATAACATCTCTAAGCAGGATCTTATCACTTTCATCCAAGAGACAATGAATGATAAATTTCATAAAAAAAAAAAAAAAAACAAATAAATAAATAATTGAAAAACAAACATTTTTATTCATATTGTCTCATTTTGTTTATTTATTAATTATTTATTTAGATTACTTGAAAAAAAGACTAATATGAATATTAGAGGGAGGAAATTTGATATGATTCTCCTTGGTTTTTGTAACTCGTTCTAAAGTTGCTAGGTTTTGAACAAGACAAGTCAAGTCATAAAACCTAATTTTCCAATAATGAACACCAAATATTAGATTTTGGGGTTTCAGGTTAAAATATTTGTCTAGTGGGTCGTTCTGTTCACGTATGGGAACTTGATCTTTCTTGAATAAAAATGAATTACAACCGTCGATCTTCACACTACTAGGTGTCAAGCACAGAATATCTTCTTGCATTTCACCGCAACTTACCTTCACCGCGGACGATTGTTTTCCAGCCAAGAAGGGCTGGCGCTTACCTGGCCAAACTTACAGCCCTATTAGTAAGTGGTAAACTACACTGTAATTTGGAAGCAAAGTAGGAGGCGTTGAAGTTGTGACTTGTGACCAGTCTCTCTCAATTTTCACGTGCCCTCAAGTAAACGGCCGGTCGTCAAGCTCAGCCCTGTTTTAGTTGCAGAGTTACAGACCTTAATTTTGTTCTTATGCTCTGTTTTTTAGCTTTTCTTTTCTCTTTTTGCCATTTTTACAGGGAGAGTTGGGAATGGGGAGGGGTTAGTCTGAGTCTCTGAGTCTGAGTCCGAGTCTGTGACGCAAAACATTAAGTATATCTGTTTATATCAAAACGGGGCCCAAGGATTTGGGCATTCATTGCACCTAGCAACTAAACAAGGCGCACCCCAACTCCCCGAGAACAAACTAAGCAAAAATCTGTCTCCTTACAGTGATGTTACGCCATGGCGACATGGGCGTGCTCGACGTGACCCCGGACCTGAATTAGCGGCGTTAATGAGGTGGATCCTTTTGATATCGAAATGGGTTGGAGCTTAAATGCAGATATTTAGCTTCTGTTCTCACTACGCTGATCTAGACAAGTTGATTTGCTTTGCTTTGTTCATGTAATTTGAGTTAGCGGGTCTTCTCAGGTTAGTTTTTGCAATTTGCTTCTCTTTCTTTGTGGCTATTTGAGACTGGTTCTGAAGGAGGGAGAAGGATTTCTGGGTTGGGCAAAAAAATTTTGTTGGGGAGATTAGTTATCTGTTGTAAGCAAGCGAGGAATGGAGGAATTTTGTTGGGTTTCTTGGTTTTAATCCGCATGCATATGGGTTTTGTCCTTCCTGATTTTCCTGAAGGAGCTGGGATTTATAAGATTAAGAATTCTGTGAGATTTTCTAATCGCCCTGAATTATCGATATATGGAAGCATTCCTCGAATCCCGGATTGTTGGTTTTCATGAATAAATGCAGAAGATTCTTGTGGGAGGGATTATTATGAATAGGGTTTTGAAGAACAGTAGAAGCTTTAGATAGAGAAAAAAAAAACCTAATCTTTTGTTGGCTCCTGTTTCCGCTGAATTCATTGCCTTGTGGTCAAAGAATTTCTGTAACGGAAGGAAGATATCTGGATTGAGCTTTTGAGGGGAACTGGCTTAGATGGTTTTGGTTCCAAATAGCCTTCAGTAAGGATCAATGGAAAGTAATTTATCAGCGGGAAACATGATTCCAGGTGCTCCTTATGGGGTATTGGACATGCAAGGATCCATGCATGTTCCTCACCAACAACATCCACACACCACTCACCAACATCATTCCAATCCTAACCAGGGCTGTATAGTCCATCCCCCTATCCATGATGTCTTCCCCTTCACGGTAGGAAATATGCATGAATGCGATCAGCCCATCAACCTTGTGGATTATAATAAGGGTGAAAAGGCAAAGAATTCCACAAGCGATGAAGATGAGACAAGTTTAAATGAAGATGGCAATGATGGCCATAATGATGCTGGGAAAGGGAAGAAGGGGGTTGTTCCATGGCAGCGCATGAAGTGGACTGATTCAATGGTGAGGCTTCTTATAACTGCTGTTTCCTACATAGGCGAGGATGTTGCCTCTGAATGTGGCAGCGGGGGGAGAAGGAAATTTGCGATCCTACAGAAGAAGGGGAAGTGGAAATCAGTTTCAAAGGTCATGGCTGAGAGAGGATGTTTTGTCTCGCCCCAGCAATGTGAGGACAAGTTCAACGACTTGAACAAAAGATACAAAAGGCTCACGGATGTCCTTGGGAGAGGAACTTCTTGCAAGGTTGTTGCAAACCCTGCACTGTTGGACATGATGGACCTCTCTGAAAAAGCAAAGGAGGACGTTAGGAAGATTTTGAGCTCGAAGCATCTGTTCTATGAAGAGATGTGCTCTTATCACAATGGGAACCGGCTGCATCTCCCAGCTGATCCAGCGCTGCAGCGATCATTGCAGTTGGCTCTTAGGAGTAGGGATATTCATGAGACTCATGACAATAAGAGGCCTCTACAAGATGACGTTGATGAAGAAGATCATGATGCAGAAACTGATGATTGTGATGATGAATCGGAGGAGAATCATGCCTTAGGTGGGGATAATGGGGGAACATTTGGGGTTCCTGGATCATATGCAAAGAGGATGAAACATGGACAGGATCATGATGACATGAATTTTGGGAACCCCTCAAGTTCTCAGGATTTTAACAGAAGTTACCCATCTCATGCCCAAATTTTTCCTGCTGACATTGATAAAGTGTTCCCTGAAGGGTCCAAAGCGGCTTGGGTACAGAAGCAGTGGATGCAATCTCGCTTACTTCAGTTGGAAGAGGAGAAGTTACAAATTCAGGTGCAGATGTTGGAGCTGGAGAAACAGAGGTTCAAGTGGCAGAGATTTAGCAGAAAGAAAGACAGGGAGCTGGATAAACTGCGAATGGAAAATGAGAGAATGAAGCTTCAAAACGAGCGTATGGGATTAGAATTGAAACGTAAGGAGTTAGAAATTGATTATACCTAAATGGCCTGAGCTGCAACAATACATAGTGTTCTTTATTGTGAGTAATCAGTTGTTGATTTTACCAGAGAATATATTTGATAAATGCTTACTTCTTACCCTTTTTGCCTCCCATATGCATTTGAATTTGATAAGTCCTGTGTACTTTCCGTTTTGGTGGAAAACAAAAATGATAACATGATATTACTTTGGATTGTAGCTGCTAGCATGTTGGTTTCTAATTGTGCTTTCTAATGCTAAGAAGTCTTTGTTTCGTTAAATATTCAATTGATGGATATAATGGATTATTACTGGGTGAATAATCCAATAGAGCTGAGGAAGGTTCTGCTGCTTTGTTTTAGTCTCCACATATCATAGTTTTACTTTGTTTTTTCTTTTTCTACCACTTAGTATTAGTAACTTGGGAGATGATTGGAGAGCTACAACGTCTGTGGAGAAAAGATTGGACATGGTAGGATATTTCTTTTATTGAATTCTAAGTGCATGCTTTTTAAAACTGGTCAAGACTTGACCACGTAAAAGGGGCTGTTTTCCTCCTTGATGATGGGCCAACCGGGACAACAGTATATTGTAAAAGAGACACCAACGACGTGAAAACAATATATTGGTGTTTCGTCCTCCTGTTCAGGTCATTTTTACTCAATATCAGTCAGTTTTAATGAGGTGGAAGTTTCATCCATCTTGTTCAGGCTATTATAACTTAATGCCTGTCAGTTTTCATGCTCAATTTGGAATTGTGCAGAGCTGCTCCCTAATCTTAGCATGTTGGAGGAAACTGGGTCAACTGATCTGACTGGTGGTCCTGTCCAGGTTTTAACCTTGTGGAGTCGTCTACCAGTACTACTTTTTTTTCTTTTGGAGGGGGGAGGGGGTTGTTTCCTAGCCACCTGAAGAAAAAGACATTATAGCATACATTTTTTGAATGTATTCACCTGACCACTAATTTTAGATTGGTTGCATCAATATCACATAACCTTAAAACAAAAGAAAATGGAATGTTCTTAAATGCAATTGGTTGGTCAGGGAAAAAAAAGATAAAATTACTTGACGATGCAGTAAGCTTCCACACGTCATTTAATTGTCACTTGTTTTGCATGTTCTTAGTAAATCAGTTGGAAAAGTTCATGGTCTCTTGCAAGAAAAATGGACCAAGAAAGTTTCAAATTTCAGTGTATTTTCTTTGTCATTAGATATGCCTGCAAGTTGTTTATTCAAAAGATTCTGGTATGTTTTGCGCTTCATGGCAACCAGGTTGAGCCTTGGTGGATTTTACTCAAGTAAACCAAATTGATTCTAGCTAGGTATTACTTAAGTCTTCTCCACTTGTGCAACAGTATGTTTTAAGTTGTACAGTTCCCTTTTCACTTAAGTTTAGGTAAAGTAGCCTTTGTTATTATCTATACTAAGAAGTCTTGAGTTGTGATTCGTACTGTCAATATTTGTTGGTTTTTTTTTTCCCTGTCTTGTGTGATAGAATTTGAGAGGTTTCTCGATGGATCTTGTGCATGCAAGCCGTGCCTTTCGATTGGCATGTCACGACCTGGGCTCTGTATTCTGGACATGTTCCTTCTTCCAGTTATAAGTTGCAGTAAGCAGCCCTGGCCCATCATGTATCACTTGGATGTCTTTTCTTTTAGTTTTCCTCAATAAGGTAGAATTGTTCACATTAGCTTTACTTTTCATATCATGGTGTGCAATATGCCTACATGGGCACATGTCTAGAGAGAAAAGACGAGCAAATAATCTAGTATACTGCTCTGGTCACAAAGTGCATCATAATCTGGTCTTCCTATATGATGATGATCAGAAAATTCTTGGTGATAGAAATACTAGGTACTAATTAATACCTTCGGGGCCGGACTTGATCTCGCTGCACTGCTACTTCTTGACAGAAATTGATGCAGTGCAGGCCCAATGATGGGGCTTCAAAAGAGGTTCAAGTCTGGCCCTTATTTTGGGGCTATTGATGAATTCAATTTCTACCGAGGTTAGCCATCGATTGCCAAGATATGCCACCGATCAGCACCCCTATATTCCAGATTTGGATAGATATGAAAATAAACCTAAGGAGAATCCAATTCTGCCCCTTCGACCATAACTACCAGCTGAGTTGTAAGGGGGATTAGTTCCCAAAATTGGAAGGATATCACCTTATATTAAAGGAACAAAAATTTCCAGATTCTTCCCAGCTGTGGGAGATTTTTTTGGGAAGAAAAAAAGCTGGTGGTAGGACTTGACAAGCCCAATATGGACAGTTTGCATTGGCTGTTTTCTAGGGAGATTGATTCTGAATTTTGTGGGCCTCATGGCCGGATGTACGGAGGCAAGTTGGAGACCTGCGTGGAGATTACCTTCCCAAGGAATCGAGCTTTCAAAGAGACAAGTTAGGGGTTTAATTTTTTATGTCTGGGGGCTCACTGAACACATAGTTTCCGGAAGGCATCTCTTGTGTGGAATGCGCTTTCTTTTCGCTATATGGGGCGTGCGTAGGGGGCGTATAGTGCTCTTGTTTTATTTGATTGTACTGTCATGATTTGAATTGACTGACTTAGGAACTTTCTCTTAGGGTGCATTCCTGGTTCGCTTCTGGCAACTAGCTTCTACCGCTAGCGCTTGGACTTGGAAGCGGATTCCGCCTGCCTTGAACTAATGAATGAATGAAAAGGAACCTTCATGCGAGCACAAGTTGGTTCGAGGACCCATTGGTCAAAGGAAAGGGGAGGTCTGGACTCCGGGATGGAGCCGTATGACGCGAGAGGTCACATACGGTTTAATGTAGAAGTAGGTTACAGAAGGCAGCAAACTCCCAATATGTTACAGACCAACAAATCAGATCTAACCCTCAAGTTAGTCTTGACAGATTATAGAAATAGAAGTAGGAAATAGCCAAAAAAGAATCTCAAATAACTACTTGTAATAGCAGAGAACAGATCAGCAACAAGAACCAACAATAGAGGCTGAAACCCTTGAGAGAAGTAGGCCTGCGGCTAGGGCAGAATAGGGGTACCTGCGGCTGGATTTGAGGAGGCTCAGATTGGGCCCCAAACCTGGATCGATTGAAGGGCCTAGGGTGCTGAACAAAACCCTAAAAGATCTGAAGATGGCTGGCTGGTTGGGAAGATCTGCACTTTCTTGATTTCAGGCTTCAATTATGGAAACTGGGAGATTCTTCAAGAGCAGCAGTAAAAGACCTTGAATGGCCACCAAGCTTGGAACAAGTGATCCTCTTGGAGGTTAGAACAAAACCCTAGAAGGGTTTCTTGAACAGAGTTCAGACTTGAGAGGAATGGACAATCAATGGGCTTCAAAACCCTAATCTTTCTTGCTGAAATCGATTCTGGATTGGGATCTATTCTTCAATCAGATTTGAATCAAATCAATCACTCTTCCCTCACAATAATCAATAACCAAGAACAGAAAATAAAAGTAGAGAAAGAAGAGAACAATCAAGAGAGATGTGGGTGAGAATGGCTATCTCAGCCTGGGCATCTCACCGACAGCTATCTCAGCTGCTTAGTAGCAATTAAACTGCAATAATCTTTTATTCATTCAAGTCTGATTTGTGTCTTCAGTAGCTCCTCGTTAAATGGAGGGCTGAAGGTACAATAATAGCAGTTAGACTCAAATTAGGAGTTGGACTCCAATTAGGAAACTAAGACAAATTAGAAACTAACTCTACTTCTAATTTAGAAAATAATTAATAGCTACTTAAAGCTTTCTAAATGGGCCGATGGGCCTTTATTAAATATGGATCGAACTCAGCCATAAAGCTGGTTCGATGGCTACTTGGGCTGGGCTTTCCTCCTGTGATAGTGCAGCCCATGCTGTGGATCTAAATCATGGTTCCTTTGAGAAGGGTGTGATACCACCACCTATCAAGGATGCAGGCCCGACGAGTGGTCCACGGAGCTGCATCCCTACTCACCTGGTCCATGCACATCGCTCTCTCCAGGAGGTTGGCTGCCTATCCTAGATCTTCCCATTTCCAAGAAGATCCTAGGCTCAGGTCAGAGAAGTTTCTATTTTATAGGGCTGTTTTATGTAATGGGTAGCTTTTATTTTTAGGATTCCTTACTTAATTAGATTTTTGTTAGGATTTTATTTTATAGATGACTTTGGCTGTAATCAATTGCTATTTCAATAGGAAGAAGGCTGATATACAGGGAGGGAGACTGAAAGAAAAGAAGAGAAAGCTTTGGCTTGGAAGCTGTGAGAGGTAGTGGTCATGATATGTAGTGGCGGTAAGAGGCCGTGGGTGGAGCATGGTTTAAGATCTCGAAGAGATATAATATCTCGTTTTTTCAAAAAGTCGAGAGGAGATGCATGGCGAGTTATAAATTGCACAAAAACTTGACTAAGATCTCGAGATCTCGCCAGATCTTGCCGAATCTCACCTTTATCTCTACTGTTTTTAGGGGAACTAAAAAAAAACACTAAGGAGCAAGGATTTTGGTGTTTTTGCTTGAGGATCTCCATTCCTACACTCATTGAAGCTTAAAGAGTAGAGAATGGAGTTACTTTTCTTCTTAAGAACCATTTTCGATAAAAAAAATATTCTAAACCCATTTTTCATGGAATCATCATCAATATTTGTTGGTTTACATTGGTTTTTTTATATGTGATGCATATAACATTGATCTACGTATTCATGGAGGGAAATATATATTTTATGTTTTTAAATTCTTTTTATATTTTATTTTTCTATTTAAATAAATGATGCATATAACAATGACCTTTTGTTATTATGTGGCTTATCTTCTGTCATTCCAAATTTACAATGTATGTGAATGTGACTTATCAGTCATCAATGTTAATTTTTAAACAATTAGGTAATTATCTATGGTGTCTTTTAAATTCTTATGATTATGTTGTGTCATGTATTGATTGTGGAATGTGGATTATGGAATAAAGCATACTAGCCTAGGGTCCAAAGAGTCGGAGACTACTTACATAAGGTACGAAGTCAAAGTACCATTTTAGGTTTGATCTTTAAAAAACTGATCTTTCCATTGCGTTTAGAAGGCCTAAAATAGGATAAATACCAAGCTTCAGGGGCTATAAAGACCATATGGCCACCAAGACCAACCATCCAATCGACTGGAAAAAAATACATGATCTCGGCAAGATCTCGCTAGATCTCTCTTTTTTGGATCAGCGAGACGGGGGGCGAAAGTGAGATCTTAAACTTTGGGTGGGAGACCTGAGTCTGAGACATACTACCTTATATCGATTTTGTTTTCTTTTGTCCAGTAAACCTGCCTATTAATTCAAGAGAAACATTCAAAGGTGTTCTGTTATGTTCTACTGCTATTTATATGTTGTGATATGTTGAAATCACTATGGGATGTTCCTCAAATTGGGACCTAGTTGTCTAGTTGGGTACTGATTTTATATTAGAAATTGGTAGCAACCATAAATCCAATGAAAAATGTCCTTCCTAAAATCAGCACGAAATAAAAGTTACGAAAGAGTTGATTTATACTGATTATTTTACTATGGCTATACAATTCCTCTTCCTCATCAAGTCTTCCTATTTTTTTGGAGTTACTAAAAATCTCTTGTTTTCTGTCTTGTGTTTGATGCAGATTAATTACCAAAATAGACTTGTTTTATTAGGAATAAGCCTAGGGTTGGGTTCCATACATGTTGGGCTATTGATCCGATGTGTTTTGAGTGTAATAGACTTGTTTTATGGGTCTAAAAGAGGGGGTCTAAGATTGAGTACGGGATTACTAGTTAGTTTTCCTTTTCCGTTGGTTTCCTTTTTAGTTGGGTTTGATTTGAGTTATATTTGTTTCCTTAGGAGTCAAGTTGTTAATTGAGTCAAGTCATTAGTAGTTAGTTTCCTTTTTCAACTAGTTTCTAATTTCAGTTTTTAGTAACTATTGTATTAGAAGAATATTTGGTTTCCTTTTTGAGGAACCTTCTATTTTGTGATTCCCTCCCCCATTTACATTATAAATAAAGAAGAAGAGGCTCCTAAAAGCCTAGAATGATTTTGATAAATAAATAATGGTTGTTGCTATTGTCTTCTTCATGAAGAGTTGTCGTGTATTTGATCAAGGCTGAAGGAATTGGTGTTTGATCTAATTGACTCGTTGTGGCATGAAGTCCAAGAGGTCTCTTCAACTATTATTTCTTTCTTTTCAAAGTTAATTGCAAGGTTCTTCAAATTAGGTAAGAGATCTGAAACTATGATTGAATTCTGGTTCTGGAAATCTCCAGATTTCTTCCTACTGCCCTACTCTGTTCTGGAAGATGCAACCAGCCGATGGCCCTCCCCTTTTGATTGAATGTTGGGTTTATTAAGAGGGAGGCTCGACCTTAATTTGGGACCAATTAGACCAGGGGATTTTGAGTTATGAAGTTTCTCTCAATTCTGGTCGAATGCTAAGTCTGTCCAGATCTGAACTCTGTTTCTGTTGTCTATTTAATATCCCAGTTCTGCTACTATTTAGTCCTACAACTGGTGATAACTGATTTCTGCAATTCTGAGTTCTGAGTTCACTGTGTTACTGTTTTGTGGAGTCGATTCTGGTTTTACCTAATCTGTGATGAAGTTAGTTGCTGCCCTTGTTCCTGAATGGACTGATTCACCTAATAGTAATTTGAAATTATCATATGCTGTTTAATATTCTACTGTTGAGGTTTTCTTGAAGCTGTTGGGATCGACTGCAAGGTTTTAGAACTTGCTGTCCAAATTTGTTAGTATACTGCTGTTCGGTTACTTGGTGGATTTTGGTTGTTCTTTGGTTTATAAGTTCTTGCAGTATTGGGTCTAGTTTGGTTTGTCAAATCTAGTCCTACATTAGTGTTCTATGTCAGTTTTGAGTTTTTCATATTACTTCTAATCCTGCCGTTAGATATGATTAATCATTTGGGTTTGATTTAACCAGCCCAGAGTGAGGTTCCGCTGGCATAATGGGGTGGGTGGTTTGACTCCCTGATTTTGATTAATTAGAAATCTCCTAATTTCCCTTTTACTTCTTTTGTTGCTTCTTAATTTTCCTTTTTTCACATTGAATCCATTTAGCGGACTCCATTTAGTTGGGATAACGTTATGTTTGTTGTTGTCGTTAGAAATCTCCTAATTGTGGGAATTCAATTTCAGATTTGAATATTCTTCAATTACTTTTAATCCTATGTTGTACCATTACCTTATTTTGAAGGACATCTATTATATTTATTTGTGATTGATTGTCAGAGTTTATCCTTCATCTGAGAAGGTTGACATTTTGGGTTTGGGTTTGCTTGGGATCTTGCAGGGATGTGTTAAGCCCGTACCTAGGGTTCATCCTTCCTACCCCCTACCAATATGACTTGTGATGTTTGAGTTTTCAGCCCAAAAACATATAATATTACCTACTAAATCTGCATTTACACTAAATGGTCTTGGTTCTAACCTTGTATTCTGTCTTCACAAATTTTTCTTTTTTCTGCTCTTTCATTAGCTGAGATGTTTCCATCGTAACTAGCTTACATAAACTGTCAGTTTATGTTGGTTTCTTAGCTTTTTATAAGAATGTGCTGCCTAAACAATGCTACATTTGTAAAAGCAGAGTATTCTTTTAAAAGTTGAACTTGAGGTAGAGTGATCCTCAGTTAGACAAATCACATTCTGCATAAATGCGTCTTGGACTAAGAGCTTTGTCGTACAAGTTCTACAGGTGCAATCTCTACCTGTATATAATAATTGATTATTGATTGCTTGGTTGTTGTCTTCACAACTTCAAGGCAAGCTTCTTTGTAATGGGGAAACCTACTTATGGCCATTCCCACTTCAATATGAAGGACTGTTGGCCAGTATTTATTAAATGAAAGCCAAGTTTGAGTCTGTCCATAGATAACCATTTTTCCATGCATTATGGTTAGGCTGTCCTGATTTTGTTCCGTTGTCGCCCTCTACTAAAATTCATGTAAGAACTGAATTATGAAAGCAGTCATGAGATCAAGATTGAAGCATTAATCTATAACTGAATTTGTCATGATTTTTCAAGAGGATGATTGGTCCTTTGTTAGAAGTCTGTTTCTGTGTATGCATTGTCAAACTGATGTAGCTAAGGGAAAGAATTGGATGTGGAGAAACATTGCAACCTAAATCTTACCAGTTTATTTGCTTTGTTGGTTCCTAGGGGATAAGCATGCCTTGTCATTCATGTCTGGTAGAACTTACTCTGTGTAAAGAGAAAGGGATTTTTCGTAAGGATCTGCTTCACATATATGCCTTGCAGAGTAAAATCACTAAGAGGATGGATAGGATCTTTTTCTGATAAAAGGATGGATAGGATGTTGATAGAGATGGCAAACTCATTTCTAAATCATTACTTGTAGAATATTGGGAGAATGTGCTTTTCCTTCTCATGTCAGGTTTCAGGAACTTAATGGAGCTTGTCACCCAGAGGCTCATGAAGAGGGAAGAAAATTAGCTAGGTTATTTCAAGTGGGGTGGTTGGTGGATCATTCTTCTTATTCTTCTCCGGCCCCTATGGTTGCCTAAATTGTATGCTACTACAATGGTAGGACCTGGAGATTTGATTCTGCCTTTATAGCTTTTCAACAATTATTAGTGAGGCTTATTTAACCTAGAGGCTATGCTGTGTATGTCATTATTGAATTGATTAGATGGTGACTTGCTCATTTTCTTTTCTTTTTGACATTCAAGAGCACTCTTGAAATGGGTGGATGTAATGGCATATCCAAACCAGATACGTTGAAGACTTGAAGGAGTGTGGGGATTATTCCTTCTGGAGAGACTGAAGATTGGGTGCATTGTTCACTTCTTGTTCTGTATTGAGTCCCTCCATTAATTAGCCTACAGCCCTCATACACACCTGGGAGTCCCTCTACCTATCTCCACCTATCAGTTCAAACTTTTGGGATGGAAACTTTGCATGGTATTAGAGCGGCTTTTCACTGTATCCACGTGTTTGTACCATGTACTGCTACACGTGCAGGGGATTGGTCCTCTTATACTCCTTGGAGTCCCTCCACCTACCAATGTTATTATAGATTGGATCACTTTGAAACGAGGCGTCTCTGTAAAGAGACTGCGAGAACATTACATGAAATTGTCAAAATGTTCGTTTAATGGTGAGAAGAGTGCATAAAATTACTAAAAAAAATTCGGGGGGCTTGTGGGACTTAAAATATGCTTATGTTGCTGAAACGAGAATTTGAATCTGGATGAGTGCAAATTCATGACTATCTGTGTGTTGGGGTGATGATCTCTTGAATATGCAAACAACCAAGGCAGTCCTCTGTACTCTCATGGAGAGGTACCGTGAGACCAAACAGAGTCTTAAGATCTCAATAAAACACATGAAAATCGTCTACAACCACTGCATTGGTATAGCGAGTATTGGGTGGTTGGGAACTCCTTGGGGCGCGTGCTTGGATGTTCATTGTGCTTCACCGTTCATTACAAACAATTTGAACCTAACAATTAACCTCTAAAAGGACATTACAGACCCATTACAGACCACCCGCATCATCGATTGGCCGTGCCCTCGGCATTAATGAATCACAAGAAAATCAGTACTAGACATATAAGCAGCAGTTTCATGAGCCAAAATATGATACTCTCTACTGTTATACTCCCCCTCAATGATCCATTTCATCCAAAGAAATTATAACGGGGACAGTATATGAACTGGCTAACAGGGCAAGATAGCTTTCCAAAGTAAATCTTGTGAATAAAGAGTACTACTTGCGAATTTGGAACTCCAACATGATAAACTGTGTAGCTGTTCTGTCTTGACTACTTACCGATTTGGATCTCCAATTTGATGAACTCTTGTGTAACTATTCTGTTTTTGTGTTTCTTGCCAATGGCCTTCCTTGGAGATCTTCAGGAGCAAAATTCAGCATTAATGGATGAAAATTGATCATCTGATCTTTAGATACATTGGAAAACCCTATTTAAATGTGGAATTGATTATAAAGGGTTGTGTGAGCAAGTGGCACAGAGAGCACACCAATGAGGATGACAGAACAGTTTCATGTGTAGGGGCATAGATAAAATCATTTCATTAGAGAGAGAAAGAGAGAGGAAGAGGTCCCTTATCTTTCTTCCTTTCTAGACACTGTTTCCACTTGGTGTAATTTTTGGATCCAATCAATCAATTAATTGGTTTATATTATCAAATTGGCCTAATCATTGGAGTAAAAGATATCTTTGAAGAGGCCCACAAGTTGAAAGCTTTAGTAGATAAGGATAAGCATAGAGTGTATGATATGAACTGATACCACCAAACATATAGTGGTAAAGGAACTACTAATAAGTGCTGGTTCAATGAACAACTAAAGTCAGAATTTCAATTATGTAAAATCTTGACCCTTTATCCATTGTTTAAGTGGAAACCCATTAAATATTGAAGCTCAGTTCCTCTACAATGGGACCCAACTGAAGCCTCTAAACCATTCCGATGGTGTTTCTTTTAGTGACACCAGTGACCAGACAGGTTTTCTGATTAGATATTTGTATACTTTTCCTTTTCTGTGATTGGACATGCAAGATTAATCAGATATTAAGAGAGAGAGAGAGAGAGAGAGAGAGAGAGAGAGAGAGAGAGAGAGAGTTGAGTTTTGGAGGATATGGACTCAATACAGTTTCTTAACAATCGAAAATTTTCTTCTATCTTCGAAACCCAATCATCACAAGATAGATAGATAGAGATACCTTAAAGGGCTTTTAAACTCTTTGGTTTGAACTTGTACAATTCACCTAGACTTGGAAGGTTTTGTTGAGAAACTTGTTTGATTTCAAGTGGGTTACTCTGAAAAGAGCTTTAATTTGTTAATGAAGTTTGACTAATAAAGAAACTTTCCTTTAATGACCATAATCAAGATTTGTTGATTGCACGCCCAGAGTTACATATAATGAAGTTTGGCTGACGCAAGAACATTACTTTCTGGTGGTGCCCTTATCTTGGAGTTCCCCCACCACTCTTTCATGGATTCTTCAAAAGCAGATAGTGACTCTCTTGGTTATTCGGTGAAATAAGCTAATGTTTGTGGGATATGCACCATCCGACATTCAAGAGGGTCTTTTTGTAACAAGAAAAAGCGTATATGGGACTGGTTAATCTACTTAAAATGATTTCAGATTCAATTTATTTTGTATATTAACATGTTATCTCCTTGATATATATATATATATATATATATATAAAATAAAATTAAAAAAAAAAAAAAAAATCTCCTTGAATATGTTTGGTATGTATTTTTAAAATAGATTTGGATCTAGAACTCATTCTGAATGGGGTTCTTTTCTATTTTCTCTCTTAAGATTGTATTCTAGACCTATAATCTATTACAAGAATGAATATCATATACAGTAAAATTATTGTACAGTGGAAAATAAAGTTTCTTTCACCCATGGTGAAGGGAATCGAGGTCCATTATTATTTTCTCCCTTATCGTGAAAATCTCTGTGCCTTTAAAGTAAAATAAAATAAAGATTGGGAATCTCTTCACCAATGGTGAAGAGAAACTCGGTCCATTGAGAATTAAGGATTATTTTACCACAAACTAGGGTACAACAGTGCCGGACTGGGCTTGGGTCTTCTTCTTAGGGCTCAACCCAAGCTGACTTTACTGGGCTCAGGGTGAGCTAAGCTTGGTTTTTGCATACAATGTAAATTATGATACTTAATCCATGATCATTATCTTAAGCATAATCAAATTTGACAATAAATCATTACCTAGTCATGTGACCCCTTTACTAGCAACGGGGTCAATGAGATTTCTTTTTTGATTCTATCTTTCTTTTTTTTTTTTTTTTGTTATAACAGTATCCGCTTTTTCATTCAATAAGGATAAAATGTACCACAAAATATTGCAAGTTGAATATCACCCATCGGTTGGTCTATGGCTCAAATGTTTCACCTTTGAAACAAAATATAGTAAGGCTCCGTTTGGTATCGTTCTAAAAAAACATTTCTAGAGTTTTTTCATTCTATTGGAATGAAAAAATAGAATCTTCTGTTTGGTGCACTTACGGTCCGTTTCTGTTTTTTTGGAACAAAAAGTGAAAAAAAAAAAAAAACTGAAAAAACGAGATTGGACGGAACTCCAAAATGGAGTTCCATCTTCTCAGTTTCGTTCCATTTTACAAAAAAAAAAAAATCCCATTTAAGTTTTGAAATTTTGAAACACCATTTTTTCGTTTAAAAACTACATTTTGACACAAACTGAAATTTTCGTTTTTGACACGAAACGGCGTTTCTGTTCCAGAAACAATACCAAACGGGCTGTAAGATATGAACAACGTACACACAATTTGAGACAAAATATAGTAAAAAAGTGAAGAACCGCGACAAGAAACATTAGGCTTAGAAACCCTAAATCGAACCGTTCAAACTGACTGAACCTAATTGAACAAATCAAACCGAATCAATCTTTATGGGCTGTTCTTAGTTTGAGATATTATAACATCCTTCTGGCGCTATGACCTCTCAACGACCCTTTCGATTCAATTTCAATTTATAAACGCAAGAGACAGAATACAAGACATCATACAACATATTTTTAAAAGGAAAATGATTCTTACCAGGCTGTGTGTGCAACTGACGCCCAAATATAAAAGTGCACAAAATGACGCCCTTTAAAAAATAAAAAAAAATCCCACCTTTATTTATGCCCTTGTGTGCACTCTTATTGGCCCCACACAGCTTGACATGTATCTTATACCCATTTTTCAAATATACATGGTAAGCCAAAATTGAACTGAATCAAACCGATAACCTGATAAGAGGAAAACCAAGCATTCCCTTATCAAGCAGGCTTTAGTCTTGCCCATTATTAGACCATTGGTTAAGTCCGATCAAAGCTGAACCAAACTGACCATTTGACACCCTTAATGAAAGAAGAACACCCTCACTCTTATCTCCGAAACAAAGTTGGTTAACTGATCTTTTGTGTGTGTGTGTGTATATATATATATATATATATATATAATCTAAAATAGGACGATCCAAGACAAGGTTATTAAACTCAGGGTTGGGATCCGGACTCAATCCGAATCAACTAGAATTAGAATCAAACTCAACCGGTTTCATCCGATTCAATTTGGATTCTTAATACCCTGATCCAGCTGATTCAGGCATCTAGCTATAGCTCCCAACACAGAAGATGAATAGAGGTATTACAGTAGCAAGTTATGGGGCTCTGATATATGCATGGGTCCTATGGCCCCACAGTTTCTTTCTGACCCTTTTTGTAGTTATGTGGTCTCGCCCTAGTGCCCTACATAAACTTGTACCACTGGGAGTGACATCAAAGCATATTTACCATAGCGTCAATGGCACATGTCCTACCCACCAAAAAGTAAAAAATGGTATTTATCCTATACCATTTATTGACATTTAATCTTCACTTTTTTTTTTGCTTACTACAGGTATTCAGGTCGAAGACTAGTCCCTTGGGCCTATACTAACCTCATAACCGCATAGATGGGGTCATATTGAGACTTTCACCGAAAGCAGTGAAGGGCACTAAACACCCCAATGTGAATGGCTCAAGGTATTTGAGCACTAACACTAACCTAGTGGGAGTCAAACTTAGGACGTTTGAGTTTACGATTTGTACCAAGTTCATTGCTCACCAACTGTACTACCCCCTTGGGTTATTTAATCCTCCATACTTAATCATGATTTAATTGGTTCATAGGGAATTGAAAATTCTGCTCTTACTAGGCTAGTGTTAATACAGGTTTTATGTTGACTGCAAATTGCCCACCACCCAAATCCTTCTTATCCATAGAAACAAAAAATTTATAATCTGCTAGTTGTTAATTTGGACCACTATGTGGTAAATGTTTTGGGCCAAAAGGTTGGTGGTCCAAGTGGTCTGACCACCCAATTTAGTGCCCATTCAAGTATAAAAGGAGGAAGGTTCCCTTAAACCACGGTGAATAAGGTATTTATTCATGTGGCCATTAATGACGTTGAGGTGAGGATTTTAGTGAGGGTTGGGACACTTTCAATTAAACTTTCGTCCTATATGGGAGATTGAATTTGAATGACCATCAGGTTTTCCTTCATTGATGACGGAGGAAAATTTACTCTTAAAAAGGTTATTAAGGGTGTTACGTTAGGCACCAAAAAAAGGTGTTAATAAAGGATCAAATCAGAACCGACTTATAGAGAACTAGAACAGACCCACATTATATTATTGGTCAGGTTGTGGATCTGAATTTTAGCATTGATTAGCAAGCAGGATGAGTCGGTTTTGAGATGGGTCTTCCAATGGTTCTGGAACTGAAAGACAAGTTTGAAACTGATCACTAGAATTAGATCAATCAAAAGTAGCATAGTGCATAGAGTCCAGTGACTAGAGAGTGATTCCATGATTGGAAGGACCCGAACACGTGTTTCTAGGTCACCCCAACCAAGGGATCACGGGATTTTCAATATGGGAAGATCAACGTACAAGACTTGAGTTTATCAAACAGGACACAAAGATAAGGGAAAATAATAGCTAGAGGAGTTGCTTCTATCACTTCTATGCTCTCTTGAACAGTTGAACTCATACGTGGGATGGTTGACTCATAGGTGCCTGCCGGTTTCGCCTGTAAAGTTTGAAGGGCATTGTTGCGAGACTTAGATTAGTCTTGCCTTCACTTGCACCATATGTGCCTCTCCTTCTTTTGCTCGTACCACGGTTGGGTGCCTGCCGGTTTTACCTGTAAAGTTTGAAGGGCATTGGTGCGAGACATAGATTAGTCTTGCCTTCACTTGCACCATATGTGCCTCTCAATCCATAGGATTCAATTCTCCGATTAACTGAAAAAGATGTATTGTAGACTTTCATAAATAAGAGGTAGAAGATAATAATAATATTCACAATCCACAAGTCTAATCATATATAACATCAAATGAACTTGGATGAAGAGATTCTCTCGTCAACTTGGGTGGCATGATGAAAATTTTCTCCAAAAATAAAATTTGCACATGTTTTACTCTTTTAGAGGACTAGAGTTTAGAGTAGTGTGGCAGCGGTTCGCTTATAAACTTTACTTTAACTTAAAATCATTTATTACATTAAACTTTCTGATCTCTTTTTTTTTTTTTTTTTTGACTCAACTGAAAAGGATATAGCATTTTTGGATAGATCCATGAAATTAAAAGTAAATAAATAAATAAATAAATCATTGTGGCAAATTTTTAGTAATTTAATGATGTTGAAACCCTAGTGCCATTATTCTATCTTGTGGATAGATGATGTGTCTATTCCAACCATTGGATAAAGAGGCATAATATAAATTAGCCATTTAGTAATTTAATGATGTTGAAACCCTAGTGCCATTATTCTATCTTGTGGATAGATGATGTGTCTATTCATGTGCACTGGTACTTCATCTATTATTGTGCATTTCTCTATTTTAATTTTTTAGAATTTTCTTACCTTTGAGTATGTATATATAATTTAGATAAAAAAATTTGGGAGAGGGATTCCTAAAAAGCAATGTGGCTCCTATGCCAATCCAAACACCAATGAAACCACATGCAGAAGCATCAACAATGATAGGATTTTTCTGCCTTTTGTGAGGGGTGGGAAGATCATTTTGGGTCCAGTATGCTTGATGGGTAAAGAGGAAAAGAAAAAAAGAAGTGAGAGAATGAGAATTTCCTCAAAATATCAAAACCCTTGATTGTTTGATTATCAAATTGATTTGTGAACATCACAATATATATATATATATATATATATTTTTTTTTTTTTAGTTTTTTTATTTTTAGTTTTTTTTAGTTTTTTTTTTTTTTTTTTTAAATGGCATCTATATCGCGTTACACTTTTATTTTTCCCTCAAAATTATAACACCAATAACTACCCATTGAAAATTCGTTTTCTGAAAAAAAAAAAAAAAGTTCTCGTATTAATTGTTCTTTAGAAATTTTAAGGATTACAAGGTTATTGAAACTTTAATTTGTACAGCAAGCATCGTTGGGATACCATGGTCACCAAGGTTTTACTTGGGATCGATCTCAATCGTTATCGATATGGATTGGTATGAAGTGTTTACGATCGGATTGGGTCGGCATATTCATTCTCCTTTTAAAATCGATTTTTTGAAATTTTTTATACTTAGCTTGTATCACTAGGCTGGTATTAAATCCGTCAAGACTCAAGATCGATCTCAACCAATATCAATCCGGTCTGAACAATTTCGATTGATCAGATATGATGGTCACTTTGAAATGTATGAAAAAAAAAAAAAAAAAAGCAAGGGTTCTCTAAGTTCTCCAAGGCTATGGCCAGAAATATTTAATTTTTTTATTCATTTTATTTTGGAAGGAAAAAAATAAATAAAATAATAAAAAATACTTTCCATGTATAAAAAAAGTTTCAATTAAAAAGAAAAATACATGTATGATATTGATACATATATGATCTGTACGATACTGATAACATAAACCCTGCTCATGAGTGCTAAAATACTACAATGTCAAATAAGACATTTTTAGTACACATTGCTACAGTAGGTTCTGATCTCCACGATTACAAAATGCTAACTTCACAGATCTCTGAGCCTCACGATCCCATCACAGATTAATGATTAATTATTATTATTATTACTATTATTCCCTTATTTTTATATGATTATGATCCCCATTCCCCACGATTCCATGTGATTTGTTCGGAGAGAACCATGAGCGATCCATGAAGTTTCCATGAAATTCGTAGAACCCTTAAGTTTTCATGAAGAAATTATATAAAATTAAGGGTGTAGGGTTTCTTGACTAGATTACAAATAATTAATTTGTATTTGCAACATGACATGTTAGATGAGATAAAAATTTTATGGATAAGTAGACCCAATATTCCTTCTTATGTGTTAAAGAACAATTAAAACAGAGTATGCCAAGTGATAAAACAAAATATTGAAAATTTTGAAGAGATCCAGTAATGATTGGAGTATCAATGTGACGAAGGCATACAAAGAGATACATACTTATACATAGAAAAGTATTTGATTGAAGAAAGAGGGTTCCCTTCGATGCCTGTTTTATGATGCGACTATTTGAAGTTTCTCATTTTTGAATCTTTCAATGGGGGTATTTTAGACATTTCACTCTTATAGATGAACAAGGAAATATGAGAGGACGGTGTGCTAAATGATTTGCAGACTGACGTTGAGCATCGTTTCCCTTGATTGAATTAGGCTATAAAATTTGATATATGACTAATCCGAAAAATGTCCACTCTAACAACCGATTAGAATGATTGCATCACTTTTCCACATGGCGGAAATAAATGTACTAAACCAAGTATTCTTCCTTATACATTTAGACCAAGGGGATTTTCACCCAAAATTAATTTATTAATAAATGATGCTTCACAAAAGACAACAATATTGACTATATAATTTTTTTCCTTTTTCTTTTTTTCTTTTGACAAGGATCACCATATGATTCATGGGCTACTATTTGCATTAAAAGATCTGTTCCAACTAATCTCATGGTCCCCACTATGGTTTCATGTTCTCCATTGAAAATTACTAAATAGTTATTGGTTATCTCTTTGTGTGAAGATATTGGTAGCATTGAAGGAAATTTCAAGAGATGGTGTGGTTGAAAGCAGTAGCTTTTATTATTTGATTTCCCCAATTGAAGAAGGAAAGGAACTTTCCTCTCCAAGCTTGAGTTTTTCTCTTAATAGATCAATCATGGAAGAGAATAAAATAGTCTTAGTTGCACCAAATTTAGTGGCAGACCATGCTTTATAAATTTGGCTGTAACTCTTTTATCTTTACTAAGAGGTGTCTTAATATTTCTTGTTGAAGAGAAAAATCAAAATTTCAAAATTAAATAAGACAAGAATTTTTTTATTTTATTTTTTTTGATAATAGAGGAGAAAGAGAAGAGAGGTTGTGAATGTGAAATATACACCAACAGTCTATACTTCTCTTTTCCAAATTATCAGATCTTACCATTCACCACTTGGGTGACTAGAGAATCTCTTCATTTAAGTTGACTCAAATTTATGAGTTGACTTCTGTAATCATTGATATAATCAATAATTCTCGCTCACTATTAACGAAATTCCAAGATTTCTTTCTTGGGTTCAATTGAAGGATAGATCCCATGGACTGAGAGGTTTTTTTTTCACTGTACGCATAGAGAAGAATCTGCACGTCATACCAATGCATGATAGTATAAAGAATGGCATCATACATATGAGCTCACATGGATCAGATTCAAATAGAGTATCTCAGTATAGGCTCTACATCTCATTATGTGAAAGGACACACATGGAATAAAATCTTAATCTCGGGTTCCATGCTAAAGAGCGTGCGTGGGAGCTACGGCAGAAAGTGTTAAAAAAATAAGTTGGGGTTACGTGTCCCACTCCGATGTTACCCGACCAACCCCACACATCGACTCATCACAACCCACCCGACCCCATTTTGTGTTGAAGAGGGACCCATGTATATACCGCTCCGGTAGCCTGGCCATCCCATTGAGCTGTAGGCTAACCCCACTCTCCCCACAAGCTCGTGGACTGTGGATGTGAAACTGACAGTAGATATAGATCAGCTTTCCTTAGCTTACTTGAATGTAGAAGATAGGTATTTTGATAAGGGAAAAAGATTCCCACCATGCTAGAGTAGGGATTATTTCATACATCCTTCGGCATAGGTACACATCTAGAAAAGTGGGTGTAGAAAGATCATGCTGCTCCCATGTTAAAGATGCTCTCCCACACTTTCTCAGCCAACAGGGTAACGTTTTCTTATCTTAAGTTATAGTATCCATAATGATATTCTCTCCCCTCATTGAAAATGTAAATTCCCTACTGAACAAATCCATCTCCCACCTTTTTTATTCGTGCAATTTGAACTCTTGATCAGGGATTTAAAATCAGGATCAAGATGACTACGCCGGTTGAGGCCAATCTAGCTTTGCCGATCTCCCAAAAATTATAGTATATTATTGGGCTGATTCTTATCAATTCCCCAGTGAGCCGAATTAGAATCAGCCAAAACCAATTTGGATCTTCATTCCAAGTTTTTACACCATTCTAAAGTTGTGGAAAACATTTGCCCTTTTGATAGTTATTGAACTTTGCACGACTATGCATACAATCGTCGGATTAATTTGAGAGGATGCAGCATAGACTCTCATCCCAATCAATGGTTGTCTGCATGGCTGTTTGTTGCACCGCCATGCATAAAGCATTTTGCCTTATATATATATATAAGACCAGCAATAATTGTGTGACTTGCCATCTCTCTCTCTCTCTCTCTCTCTCTCTCTCTCTCTGCTTGTTTCATGGGAATCCTTTCACCTATTTTTCCAGCTGCGCTGAAATTTTCTATCCTCTAAAATATACAAGAGAAAGCTTTTGCCATTAATAAATAAGACAATAAACAATGGCAACGGATAACTAACTGACTTGGCCATGAAACATTGAAACGCCTCCAAAAGCTTATCCTCTCAGACCCTTTATCTTTCACATCAGGAAGTGGACGTGAGAGGGTGATAAGAAGGGGTGGCGCGTTAATAAAAGCACAGTACATTCAGCTTGAAAGGTTCAGCCAACCAAAACAAGGCTGTAGTCATTACAAGCACATGCCAGTGATGCCACCACCCATCCCATTCTTTCACTGTTCGACACCACCCAATATGGGTTTCCACTGGTTTGTTTTGGCCCATGTTCCTTGTCCCTCTTGTCCCTCTCCCCCCTTCCATCAGTGACAGCTCCTTTGTGCCTTTTCCTTTGCCCTTTGCCTTTGTCCCACCATTCCCTCAACTCTATCCCTCTTCTGCTACATTTTACAGCCTGTGCCTGATGTTGCCTTACACCCATTCCATTTATTTATTTTAGCTTTTAATTGTTCCCATCCTTACCTTCTTAATTAACACTAATACAATTGCTTCATTATTAATCTTGTATTATGTTTATTATTGATTAGTTCTAATGCCAAATGGTCATAAGAGGCGGCTAGCTCTGGTTCAATTTTATCGACCTGGTCTGACCAAAAACATTTTAAGGGTTCAAACTTGAAGCAGTATCTTCTTTAAGTGTTTAACTTACCTACCTTAATTCTCTCCACTTCAAAATTAAAATTTTAAAGTATTAAACTTAGTGGATTTATTTTATCAAAATCAACTTCCACATCAGAGAGAGAGAGTGATTCACAATTCATATATATAAAAGGGAACCCACATGAATAGGGAGGAAAAAGAGTGTCAGAAAATAGAGAGTGAGAATAAAATTTTAGCTCGAAATACCGGTTTCAACTCATTTCAGTTGAAACTTCCAAAATGGGTTATGAATTTGGTTCATCTTATTCCATTTTGGATCTCTCCATTCCAAAGGGTCAAAATCTAAACTCTCTCATCATGTGGGTTCTCTATATACGAATTGTAGACTCCTTCCTGTTTGCCCTTTGGATTAACATGAGAGATTCTAATACATGCAAGTAGCACATAGATCCTCGGTTTCCCTCTCTAATAGATATTACAAAATTCTAGCCCAAATGAAACCCAATCATGTGTGGTTTACAAGATATATGGCAGACCATTTTGGTTCAATTTGGTTTTCTTTAAAAAAAAAAAAAATTGAACCAAAAATTTTATTCCTCTAGAATAAGTTGGTCCACCAAGCTATGTTACTTATGAGGTGCCAGCTAGACATAGTGTTAATATCACATGCCTACCATGTTACTACACATCTTTGTCCACATGCAGATTATGATCAGGTGGCAATAAGAATCAAATCAGACGGTTAACAAGTGCCTTACATCAAGGCAAGGGTGACACACAAAGAATGACTTTGGTTTTAAACTACAGTTTCTGTTTTTAATTTAGGGAAGACAGGTAAGCTTAACAAGAAAGATTGATAGTTAGAGATACTTTAATAGAGGTTAATGATTAAAATTATATATTAATATATATGCTTCGGTGGCTTTTCTTCCTCTCTTTCAACTTCAAAAATTAAAGCTGCCACCGAAGCATTTGCCCTTTAAATTTTATGAATTATTTATAGAAATAAAATATTGTAAGATCTGAAGCAGATAAAAAAATCTACATAAACAAAAGAACGTGGCTCATCGTCGAGGTGTAATTAGAAATCTCCTAAAATAGTAATAAACGGTGCAATCTCCACCCTTTGTTCTTATGCAATTACCATAGTGCCCTTTTCACTGCTCACCCTTGTTTAGTGGGTCCAGCTACCCAAGTCTTTCATATTGACATTTTTGCCCTCATAATTAATGACAATCACAGTTGGAAGCTTGGAACTTATGCTTGTATTACCATGACTTTCTTTTTAAATTTTTTTTTTCTAATTCTGTATTACCTCTACTTAAATATTTAAATTTTTTTTTTCTAATTCAACCCATTGATCAGGGGAGGACATCTTCATCATTTGGCTAAGTAACAAAAATATAAATATAACCAATAATAGATTAAAAAATTATATATTCTCATTCACAGTGATACTTGAGTTGGTCATAGGCCATCTGATTGTGGATCATTTTATGACCGAACTGATCATAGAGCACCATTGCACTAATGCACATTCACCAAGAAATACGCTAATACCTTTTCATTCTATAAACGAATATGTGACTAATGCGTTACGGTGGTCATAGATTAACAAACTCAGTCGTTGCTTAGTTCTAGTGCGTACATGATTCTCATATGGGCTAGAAGACTTGCTTGTTCTAACGTGCCCTATACTCAAGTAAATGCATCTTTTTCACGATGATGCCAAACATCTATAGATAAGAAAAGAAAAGAAAAGCCACATTTCATGTTTTCATCCACACAAGAATCCACACAAGAAGAACATATAATAATATGTACTTCCACAAGGTATTCTAACAAATTACATAACAACAAAAGTGGTCTTTTGCCATGAAAAAAAAAATACCATCCTTAATGAAATAAAACTAATGGATAAAAAAAAAATAATAATCATAAGAGACGAATTAAAATAGTCATCATAAAGTGTTTAGAATGAAAACGACCCAATGATAAGAATAAAATCATTAGGAAAGGATTATTACGTCTAGATTAAAACCATTCTTAAAAAGTTTTATACGGACAGTCTATATCATCATAAATCAATCTTTAATCTTTTGAAATTAGATCAATTAAGTTAAATAAACCAGAAATTGGGCTACTTAGGTAAATATCAATTCCATATTTCTTCTAATAAGTGACAATCAACAACATTCAATACGGTAGCTCGCTAGCTAACCAAATTGGTCCCCGTTAGCCTAAATAGGTCCCATTCAAATACGTCCATAAATTGCATTACCAGTTCACATGGCCTACTCCATAGATCTTTCAACTCTAAATTATGAAATCCCTTCGGGTCGGTCAATTAATACGGGTAAAAGATATTTTGTCAAAACGTAGAAGAAATTTAATCTCTCTCACAAATTGGACGGTCACGATCACTGGTAGGACCCTTTAGGTATCCGTGTATGCACCATAACCACAATTTCACCCCAATGGGTTGAAACGTGATTTCACGCAATGGGTCATTTTCTATTCGGGTCCAGATCAAGGATATTTTCGGAAAGATGGAATAAAGCCCAAAAATTTAAATGACGTAAACCATCTTAAATCTCCTGAATTAACATAATATTCGCAATATAGATATTGTCATTTGGTGATTGATGAAGGGCATTCAAGTAAATGTAGAAGAGAGAGAAATGGAGCTGAAGCTTTAGTAGCCCAAAACACCCAAAAAAGCAGAGCTGACCTAATTGGGCCGGCTTTTAACTATATTTAGATGGACAGACAATAACCAACTTATTATCACCATCGTCGATTTCTGCAACTTTGTTTCTCTCTCTTCTTTCTCTCTCTTATCTTTTCTTCCATTTTTTACTCCTATTTCTGCCGTTTTTATTTATTACTAACAACTAAGAGAACCCAAGTTGATGTTCCTGTGTTCTTACACAAAAAGAAAGGAGTTTTTGGAATTGAAGATTCGATTACTGGAAGACAAAAAAAACGTCTAAGATTGAGAGAGAAAGGGGGGAGGGAAAGTGGGGGGAGCCCCACCTGACTAATCCAGAGAGAATTCACCCTCCTATTCTGCTACAGCAGGAAACCCATTTGAATTCACCTTCAGTTTCTGCTGCTAAATAGAAATTTTCAGCTGTAATTCTTCTCCGGCGAAGTTCAATGATGTTGGGGGTTTCCGATTCGTCGGGGAATTCAAGTGGTGGTGCTGCTTCTGGGAACCAGGAAGGTGATACGGGTGTTGTTGGTGGGTCAATTACAGTTGCAAGTGATGCTGGTGGAGGAATTGGAGGTGGAGGAGAAGATGAGAAGCTGAGAAGTGAAGAGGGCGACCGGAATTCTACCGGAAACCGATGGCCTCGTCAAGAAACTATGGCTCTTTTAAAGATACGGTCTGATATGGACGTTGCTTTCCGTGACTCCACTCTGAAAGGTCCACTATGGGAAGAGATTTCTAGGTATTTATTCTTCTCTTACCCTTTTTTATTTTTCTTACTTCTTTTTTAATAATTATTATTTTTGGTTTACTAGTTAGAATCAGTGAGATCTGTAGTGGTTGGGGTATTTTCAGTGAATTGCTTCCGTCGAGATAATATGGAATTCAGTGACAAGACTAGAAAATTAGATTAGCTAGTGGACTTTCAGAGTTTGGGTTTCTGTGCGATCTGAATCACCATTTTTTTTCTCTGTCTTCCACTGATAAAATCGAGAACCAAGTAGTTGTTTAGAAATGGGTTTTCAGAATACCTTTCAAAGGTTCATCAATCAAATCAGTTTTCTCCTTCTTGGGTTGCATGGATTTCTCTCTCTCTCTCTCTCTCTCTCTCTCTCTCTCTCTCTCTCTCTCTCTCTATTCCCCTTTCTTTCTATATTTAATTTCTATAGGTTCTTTAGCTGGCCACTACAACTTTGGAAATTCTGAAAGGAATTCTCCTTTTAATCTTCTCAATTGATTCCATGGCCTCTTGGAGTTCAGATTGGTTCTTTCATTCAGTTCTAACCTCTTTTTCAATTTGTAGGTTTGTGTGAATATCAGCTGTAGCTTGTTTGGTTCTTGATTTAAAGAGTTGATTTTCTATTTTGTGATTCTAATTTTCAAAAAGCTTATCATTATATATGAAAGAGGAAAAGAAAGTCATTAATGGAGGTTTAATTATTGATCACAGGAAACTTGCAGAGCTGGGTTATCATCGAAGTGCTAAGAAGTGCAAGGAGAAGTTCGAGAACGTGTTCAAGTACCACAAACGCACCAAAGAAGGAAGAGCTGCTAGACCAGACGGTAAAAGCTACCGTTTCTTCGATCAGCTCCAAGCTCTCGACCACCATCACCCTTCCTTACTCCCTCCTCTCTCGCCACCAAAACCAGTGCTCCAATCTCAATCTCAATCTCCGGCGGCACCGCCGCCAATGCCGATCTCGGCCACTCCTTCAGCAGCAGTTCCTCCACCACCAATGCCGATCACAGCCACTCCAACAGCAGTAGCACCACCACCAATGCCACCACCAAATGTGGTGTCTCGAGAGATCGTCCCAGCTTCAACTCCTACAACTACTACAACCGTTACCACTACTACAACTACTAAAACGGCAGATCCTGTGCCCAATTCATCATCTCCACTGACTTCCTCGTCCTCCTCCGAGGATGAATCAGGTGGGAGCCGCTCGCGGAGTAGGAAACGGAAGAAGCTGACGGATTTCTTTGAGAAACTAATGAACGAGGTAATCGAGAAGCAAGAGATGCTACAGAAGAAGTTCTTGGAGGCCATAGAGAAACGAGAACGCGAGAGGGTAGCTAGAGAAGAAGCCTGGAAGGTTCAGGAAATGGCAAGGATGAACCGAGAGCACGAAATGATAATGCAAGAACGTTCCATCGCCGCCGCCAAGGACGCAGCAGTGATCGCATTCTTGCAGAAGATATCGGAACAGGCGAGCACGGTACAGTCCTCGGAGCTGCTATTGCAATTACATGAAAGCCAAAAACCAAACCCAAGCCCAAATCCAGTTCCAACTCCAATTCCAATTCCAACTCCAACTCCAACTCCAACTCCAACTCCAACTCCAATTCCATCACAGCAGGCAGTGCAACCGCCGTCAAGCCAAGCACAACCATCGCCGGAGAAGATGATGGTGGCGATCTCAAGGCCGCCACCGGATAATGCTGCCGACAGCTTTGCTGCAACCACGAGTGGTGGTGGTGGCGGTGGCGGCGGCGCCTCGTCATCTCGATGGCCGAAACCGGAGGTTCAGGCATTGATTAAGCTGAGGACTAGTATGGATGTGAAGTACCAGGAAAATGGGCCCAAAGGACCACTATGGGAGGAGATCTCAGCTTCCATGAGAAAGCTTGGATACAACAGGAACGCCAAGAGATGCAAAGAGAAGTGGGAGAACATCAACAAGTACTTCAAGAAGGTGAAAGAGAGCAACAAGAAGAGACCAGAGGAGTCCAAGACCTGCCCCTATTTCCACCAGCTCGATGCACTCTACAAGGAGAAGAGTCAGATGCAGCTCCAGCAGCAGAAGATGGACAGTAGCAGCAGCAACAACCCATTGGGTATGGGTATAGGTATAGGTATGGTTCCTTACGGAGTGAAGCCGGAGAACATGGTAATGCCGCTCAGGCAAGAACCTCTGCGACCACATTCAGATGTGGAGAGTGAGAACAACATGGATATGGAGCTGGAGCCCAACCAAGAACAAGAAGACGGAGACGATGAAGATGATGACGATGATGAAGACGGAGATTTCGAGATTGTGGCCAACAATTCTTCATCGATGGCCATCGTCGAGTGAGACAAGAATAAGAAAAAAAAAAAAAGTTTTACTATTATTCCATCTATCATCAATCATCAATCATAGAGAGAGAGAGGGGTATCCATGTGGGTGTGCCATTAGTGACTGAAGAAGCTTGGGGAAATGGGTCAGATTTGCAGAGATTGTCGGATTGGTAAGTGGGTCTCGTCAGATTCTGGTTAGTGTTCATCACAAATTGGATGGACAGACTGCGTTTGATCTGATCCTGCATTGGGATTCTGGGTTATTCTGTGTAGCTTAAGTTGGGTAAGTATATAAATTTATTTATTATTTATTTCGCTTAATAAATACTCCAACGAGAGATATAGAGAGAGAAAGAAGGTATGAGCGGCAGATTTCACAGTACAGAATAAATTTGGGTCAGGATTTCAATAAAGATTGATGTCAGGACAGTAACAGTAGTGATCATCATATGCACTGGAAGAGCTAAATTTTCTGTTCTAATCTTATCTTTCCTAGCTGCAGTGGTTTTGCCATCTATGTTGAATGGGGGAGCACCTGTGGGCGCTCTCACTTTCTGTGTTAGTTTTTCTGGGGAATAGTTACTGGCAAAGGGTGGCTTTGATAAGGAGAGATGCTTTCCTTTTGAGGGCAATTTTGTCGTTTAAACAACCAAAATGGCCCAATCTTCAAACTTCCATTTAAATCTTTGCTTCAATTATAAGCCACTGTTCTGTTTTGTTTGACGAAAATGCCCCTCCATTGTAGCATCTTTCATGGAATTATTAAAATTCTCCCTTGCACTAACGGTTCATTCTAGCTGTTTTTATTTTCTTTTTTAGGACTTAGTTTCTCATCACAATGAGAAAAGAATCTCTTAATTAACAATGGTGATTTGACGTTATGATTGGAGTCGGAGAATAAACCTCATTAATAATTCTCCATGATGTATTATTGAAGGTTTAAAATACCAATCCACTCAAGAGATTCCCTTTTTACCATGAGTTAAGAGAAACTGAGTCCTTTTTCCTAATCATTTTTTTCTTCTCAAATAAGTTGTAATTTCCACTTTCATTGTCATATTTTTTTGGGTTTCAATGATAATAAGGCACATGAGAGTTTTTTCTTTGAATTTTCAACTATTTAAAATTTTCAAAACTTATTTCTACAGTAGATCAGGTGTTTCGCTGAAATTATCACATAACTAGCGATTATGCATAACCATCTTCCCAAAAATGATTGTCATTGTTTGTGATCACATGAAACTACTTTCTAAGAACTGTCTAAATGACACATCTATAGGTGTATTAAAAAGTTGACACACTCTTTTAATTATTCTTTGTCTTATTCCTAAAATTTATTTAAGTTAATATTAAAAAATATTTTTTAAAATAATTTAAAAATAACTTATCATTATATCATTATTAAAAACTGTTTTTTTTTTACTTCTTTTTTTTTTTTTTTTTTTTTTTTTTTTTTTGCATATTTTTCTAGTACACATGAAATGACATAATTTACCCTCATTGAAAAAGAAGGTATGTTATAATAAAAGGGTAAAATGATAAGATTTTGTGTATACATGTGAAATGATTTGGAACTTGACACCTTCTTTTAATTGTTCTTTGTCTTATTCTGAAAATTTATTTATGATTAAATATGATTTATAATGAAAAAAATAACTTATCATTATCAAAAACTGTCATTTTCTTGCATGTTTTTCTAGTACATGTGAAATGACATGATTTATACAATTTGAAAAATTAAATATGATTTATAATGAAAAAAATGACAATATTTCGAGTATACATGTAGATTGGTAGGATTTATCCTGTTCCATCCTTAATTGTTGCTTCTATTAGAATGCCTTTGAAAATGTGAATCATATTTTATTTTTCCATCAATTTTCTCAAGTGATTTGGGAAGGTATTCTGGCCAAATGTTGGCCATCCCCTAGAGAGTGGGCGTGGGTCATATATCTGTTCAGAGAGAATTATGTTTGTGATGCTATTGTGAGACTTTCTTTCAATGTTGTGATTACTATATTTGGTGGGAGCACAACAAGAGAAAATGGTCTACATCCTCCCATACATAACATCAAATTAAGGCTTCCATTGTATTTGACATTCATCAGAATTCCCCCTCCCCCCTATAGAGACATTATGAGGAATCACTTCATTGCTTCTTCCTAGGGTATCCCTGTGCAGTTCTTCCCTTCTCATCCCTAGCCTTTCTCTTTTTGATGCTTTTGCTTTGTAGGGTGGTTTTTTTAGTTTATTTCCTTGTTCTTTATTTATTTATTTTAAATTCATACAAAGAACATGAAAGACTAACAATTGTTCATATACGTCATATCTGACTTATAAATCGATTGTTTTTTTTGCCAAGGCCTCTTTGGCTATAGACTTAAGCACCACTAAATATCTATTGTTAGGTTTAAGTACAAAATTGGGGGTAAAGTGAATAGTTATCCATCTCTAAATGTAGAGGTATTAAAGTTCTAGGGCAAGAAGTTAATAAAGATTCGAAGGTCCTTTCTAAAAACATTCGATTTCCTTCTCATTGCTCCACACAAAGTCCACCTTCAAATTCATCTTCCTCGCTTTCTTTATTTCTTTGAGATGCCCTATAGCCGCCGTCTCACCATTTCTCCTGTCAACGAATAATTTTCTTGGCATAAGCTACATTTTCCTTCGAGAAAAAACACATTACCCATGCAGCCATATTTTCATTTTTGTTTGTGAAACTTGTAATCATAAGGGTGACGCTACTATTGGGAGGGAGGGGTAAGGGTGCTCTTTTTGTTGTATCATCATGGTGAGCTGAAACTGTTGTTCTCTTTGTAAGATTATTCCCATATATATATATATTATTTATTCACAAAAAAGACAAAAAAGTATGACTACAAATTATTTGACAAATTCAATGCCTTCCCATACCCCAATTGTTAATTATAGATATAGAAGTTGAAAGGATATATTGTTCTTCAACCACTTGATTCTAAGACTAATATTTTCTATTACGTTTTTTCTTTTAGATTAAAGTATGACTACAAATTATTTGACAAATTTAATACCTTCCCATACCCCAATTGTTAATTATAGATATAGAAGTTGAAAGGATAGTTCATCAAATCAACAATGGGGACATCAAATCCCATGTCCATTGATTTACCAAAGTCTTCTTGTTCTTACGCTCCACCACTTGCTTGGTGCGAGTCTCTAACTTAACCCTCTACTACTCAAACAGATTCAGCTAAGCCTTGTCCCAAAGAGCTGGTCTTGGCTACTGAATACTGATTTGTTAGCCCATCTCTGTCTATCTTTCTCATGGCGCCAAAGAGTTTGGTAACATTTTTCAACAGAAAGAATGCTCTAGTTCTCATTGAATTTTTTGAGAAGTAGATGTATCCTCAATTAAGAGTAGGAGAGAGGGGGGAAGGGAGGGAGTCTGGTTGTATTTTTATGTTTAAAAGCATTCAGATCATGTTAGGAAGGACCACCATGGAACAAGAGTACACGCCATGCCATTATGTTTTTGGGCTTCTTTCACAAAAAGGGTCACTGGCTGAGTCATCTAATTAGGAGCATTAGGGACCCAACAGTTTCCCAAGCCCAGATGATATCTTTAATGCATTAATATCCTTCATAAATAGGACTGTCTATGGTGGTGAGTGCACCTTTCAAATTGTTTTCCACTTTATTATTGAGGTGGTGGGTCAATGGTTTCCCACTATACATTGGCTCTGATTGGAATTATAAGCTGGTTTAGTATAAGCTGGTCAATATTTCTATTTTTACATTTTTATTTTGTCTACTAAATGAACACCATAATTGGTCCTCATAGAATGATTGGAACACTATAAACTTGCAAATGATCTCCTTATCTCATAAAAAAAAGGGTATAACTATCAAGTTGATCAATTCTATACTCTTTAAGTTCTGTAAGAATCCCCATCATGGTTTCATTAGAGAGAGAGAGAGAGAGAGAGAGAATCATGCATTAGCTAGGGAATAAACCATGGTAATATGATCTCTAAGAGAATATATTACAAAATAATTAGTGCCTAAAACCTGAAGCTCTTTTATGATCTCTAAGAGAATATATTTGATTTAATTTGTGGTTCTCACCCACCTGCAGAATCATATGAGTTCTTCGTTTGTGTGCTTTCAAAATGCCTGGCCACCGCAACCTGAGGTATTGCAAGGTCTTTCAGGCCAAACTTGATGTGCTTGGTGGCCCAACCAGAATTGCATGGTTGCCAACTCTCCAAAAATATTCAGTTTATATATATATATATATATATATATTCAGTTTTTATTTATATATATATATATATATTAAAGAATCTGTACCATTAATTCATGATCAGTGAAGGCCATTAGTTTATTTGGCTAAGTAATGGTGTAAATCCGGCAAGGTCCTCAAATGGTGGGATACAGTTTGTTGTGGCAGCTTCAGCCTTCAAAAGGTCAATGTTAGGAGGGAGAGAGAGAGAGAGCTGAGATAACTAGTGAAGTTTGAAAGAATCTGTACGCTTGGTTACTGAAAAAGATGAAGGCACAATTAGTTTTTTCATTAAGAAACTCACATTTTTGGGTCTTTGATCAACTCTTCTTAGTCAAAAAAAAAAATTTTTTTTTTTGGTCTTCCCTGTTAGAAAAATTCTACGTTTCTGGCAACCAAACATGTCCTGAGGAGGATCTATATCATTCTATCAACTTCAAGTGATGGATCAGTTTCAGTTCAAGCAGAATTGTAGAAGACCAGCCAAGGGAAATCTTTTTGTCTTCCCTGTTAGAAAATTTGAAGTGGTCTTGTTTGTGTGAAAGTGAAACAATAAGAAGGATCTAATAAAATTGTGGAAGAATATGTTACAACTCCAAAGAATATCTTTAGCCCTAAATACCTAGAAACTAGAAGGAAAATTCTACCAATTAAGGTTCCAAAAATGAAAGAAAAAAAGAAACCATCCCACAATCTCTAGCAATTAAAATTGACTTGGAATTTCTTTTCATTCCCTTCAAATTCGAGAAATTCTCGAGCCTTTGACGGTACATTTTAGTTAATTAGCACATACAAATTCTATCATTAACTGTTTATTTGGTTGTAAAAAATTTCATACAAATGATAATTACTTTAAAAGTTTCTTCCATGTAAAGTTTGTCTACTTTTTCAATGCATTTTTTTGCCCTTTTAAGTTAAAATAAACAGAAAGAAATCTTATTGTACAGTAAAAAAAATTTTCCATCCTTTTATAAGAAAACAAATAAAGTTAAAGTTACAAAATTTCCTGATAATGGAACGAAGAATTAGATGATGGGGCTCAACGTAATGGTATGGGTTCAAATTTAAAAATAGTTTCTTCGAGAAATGGGAGAAACCCCTCCCAGCTACATCCATTTCCTGATAATGGAATGAAAAATTCATTAAAAATCAGAGCCACGAGGTTGGAATGGCAAGCGAGATATTTTTAAAATCTCTAGAGCCATGCAGCGAAGGGACAATAAGTTGGTGGTTGCCCACTCTAATGGAGACGAAATTGGAAAGAAGTGGGGCCTTGAAAATGTTGATCCATGCTGAATCATGAATCGTGAATGAGAGGTTCTCTTTTTTATAGGGTTTTGGATTTTTTTTTTTTTAAACAAAAGTCTGATGATTTGACCCAAATATCATAGAGGGTTTACACAAGTTACAATTAACTTTATTTCTCACGCCTATGCTTCCCCATCTCGATTATGGACTCAATCAAAGTGACCCACCACTTCTGTTTGTATAAATAGAGTTTTTCTCCTTCTCAAGCACCATGACCCACCACAGCCTGTTCTTAAGCAAGTCAAGTTTTTCGGCCACAGAAATATTCAAGGAAAGGGAACTATGTGTAGTGCACTTTCATACTTTGGAATGGCCGATGTTAACTGTGCTTTGATAAGGCCATATCGTAAGGGTTGTGTGGTCCACTTGGCAAGTAGGGAGGGCTTTGTTCAGCTTTCCTTGTTCAACCCCTTAGAAGTTGGAATCCCTATTTGACTTGCAGAGCTAATAGAGGCATAGAGCTAGATGATTGAATTCAAACACATGGTCTCTCATCTATTGACCTTTCTTTCAATTTCATCATATCAAGATGGAGGGAGTTGTAGAGATAGAGTCTTACATTGGTTATATGTGATTTTGGATGGATTATCTTCATTTAATACCTTAAGGTTTTGGGTTGGACTCCAACATGGTATTATCATTACTCATGATTTCTAATTGTATTTCTCTAGCTCGTATTAACTTTTTATTTGATGAGTGAGTTGGGGTATTAAAATGGTTTAATTTGATAATCTAAGACTATGTTTGGTATACATTACCGAAATCGATTCTAGGTCTAGAATGCATTATGAAACCTAATGGGTGATAGAATGGTTTAATTTCATAATTCAAGGCTATGTTTGATATGTATTCATGAAATAGATTTTAGGTCTATAACTACAATGTCGATCTTGCCTCTGTTTGTGAATGATGAGCTTTTGTTTGATGTTCAATGTTGCCTGAGATAATGTATTACAAATTTTTAGTGGTGTAGGATAATTGGCTCTCCTGCTGATGGCAATGCCGAAGGTGGGAGAGTTTGATCTAGCCTCTTGTGTTTTTCGTTTCTGGTTTAGTTCTAGTCTGTCATTATAATTCTAATTTATTTATTTTTTTCCTTCTTTAATACAAATGATCTTTAAGCAAATAAAAAATTTTAGATCTCAAATGCATTCGAACGAAAAAATAGGTAAGAAATTGTATTCCTGAATACTAGACCCAGAATTTATTCCAAACATACATACCAAAGACAATCCAAAGTTATCAGAACCTGAGCTTGTAAAAGTTAAAGAAACCACGTTGAGATGTTTCTTAGACATAAAACCAGGGACGACCATTGATGGCTTAGGTAATCATATCAAAGTTTACGTTGACAGACTAACTAATTTAATTTGTAATTTTGTGTTACAAAGGCGTACCTGACCAAGTATGCCTTTAAGATTTTGTTTTAATAAATGGTCGAGATGGGACTGTAACTTGGAAATTGATTTAAGTCTCAAAATAAAGTTGATAACTCCAATAATTTTAGATGACCAATTCGCTTGCTTTGGTCCTCTGGACCCACTAGTGGAGCCTATTTCAGATTGGCCCTATTCTTGAATCCTGATCAAAGAGGAATGAATAATCAAGGAGTCTTTCTGAGATAGGGAGATGCTACCTATAATAGGGACCCAAGCCAAAGGCATATGAGCTATTAATGTTGCTTAGTAAACAGATTATGACAAAATTACAAGTAAGATTTCAACTTCAAGCCCTAGGTTTTTGAAATCATGGATTTCATTGAAGAGTTTACAGTGTTTCTTGGCTATTTTGTTCCATTTGGGTAGTAGCTCATTTCATCATTCTAGTATCAGTTACATAGATGGGTTTTTCTTTGATATATAGACTTAGGCTGCGTTTGGTAATCGTTCACTTCTCTAGAAATGGCGTTTCATGTCAAAAATAGAATTTTCAGTTTCTGTGTCAAAATGCCATTTTAAAACAAAAAAATAGTGTTTGGTGAACCTGTTTCAAGAACGATTACCTTAGTTGTTCACTTTTTTTGTATTTGGAACGAAACCCAAATGATAGCAAGGTTTTGTCGTTCCATCATTTTGCGTTTCTAGCGTTTTTTCCCCCTTTTCCATTCCAAAATAATCAAAAAAACACCAAGTTGACATCAAACGCTTTATTCCATTTTTTCCCCATGGAATAGAAAAACATCAAAAACGTTTTTATGAATGACTACCAAGTGCAGCCTTAGCTTAATAATGATAATTGATGATCTACCTTAATTATATGGGTGGCCATATGATTACCAGGCCCCAACCCTGGCCCAAAAATAATCCATAGTCCTGAGCCCAATTGCAAAAATGTGTTTAAATATCTGTATGCCCATTAAAGATATACCATGAATGGGCTTGAAGCACAATCAGGAATCAAGGCCCAAATTGCTCAACTTAATCATGATTTAGAACCAATCGGCTTAAACATTTTATCGATTTTAATCGGCTTAGAACCAGTGGTTTGTTGGTTCAAAACCAAACCAAGCCAAACCAAACTGATTATTATTTGCTTTCTGATTTCAAAATCAAAACTGAAATCAAAACGATTATTACTCGATTTATCCATTTTTATTTAACGGTTTGGTTCAATTTTTATTTAACAGTTTTAAGTGGCCAATATCACCCAAACCAGAAATCATATAAACGTCGTTCATTGAGTTACGTCGTCAAATGAAAGGTAGATGGTTTATTAGAATGTTTTGAGGCTCATTTAGTAGTAAAAGGATTCCACCAACAACATGGTATTTTGATTATATTGACACTTTCAATATTGTAGTAAAACTCACTATCATCAGGTTATTAGTTCTCCCTCTCTCTCTATCTCTCAATATCTCAAGGGGTGGCCCATCTATCAATTGGACATCCACAATATATTTTACAAAAAGAGGTTTATATGGTACAACCACCTGGTTTTGAAGATTTGAACATTAAGTTATTCTAAAGTTTGACTTGGACAGAGACTGTGATTAGTTTGTTCTATAATTGCTTAGTCATTGATGACATCTGAGTCCACATTTAAATAGATCGGTCTGATATCTGTAATTATATTGATCATAAAAATTCTCTTATGTTATTATTATTATTATTATTATTATTATTATTTTATTTTATTTTATTTTTAAGTCCACTTATAGAGGCTAGATAAGGATAACTTTTATCTAATCAGTTATATTAGGGAAAAAGATCCGCACACTGTTCGTGTGCAGATTCTTTTCTAACTTTCGCACAAAAGTATGAGTTCAACACTGTATTTTGTTTTTATTTATTTGTTTTTATCTACTTTAAAAATATGAAATACATGTGGATTGATACTTTTTCAGGGCACTAAATGGTGGCAATGTACAGTTTCCTTCCCACACTATCACCCTCCAAATCTTTATCCCATTATAGCATTGTAAAGATACTTAAGTATTGACAATAAAAATATTATTATTGATATGACCTGAGATGACCCATGGCCTTAATTACATTTTTTTTTTCCTTTTTTTCCCATTATAGTATTGTAAAGACCCCCATGGCCTTACAGTGTTCTTTCATTTTTTTAATGGGTAGGATTCAATGGCCTATCCAATTTGCAATTTGATACTTGAGTATGATTAAGGGGAAACATGAAATTATTTACATTTTTTTTTTTTTTTTGATAGGTAGAGAAGGGAAGGTAATAGTCAATAATAACCACGAGATTCGAATTCGAGACTTCCTAATGAGCATGGGTTTTGCACACCATAACTACACCCACTGCACTAGACAATCGTTGTTTTATACCTATTTTATAACTTAAGTCCACTTACAGAAGCTAGACAAGAAGAACTTTTACATGATCAATTATATTAGGGAAAAAGATTCGCACACTGTTCATGTGCAGATTCTTTCCTAAACTTTCTCATAAAAAGTATGAGTTCAACACATGTATTTTGTTTTTATTTATTTTTTTTATCTATTTTAAAAGTATGAGATACACATGGATTGATATTTTTTCCAGGCCACTAAATGGTGGCAATGTATAATTCCATTCTCATGGAAAACCATGTCCTATTATATTATTGTAAAGATACTTAAGTAAAGGCACTGAAATATAATTATTGATAATATCCTGAGATGACCCCATGGTTATAAACTGTTTATATCTTTCTTTCTTTTTTAGATGGACGAATAAAGGATTATGTGTACTCCGCCAATGTGCAATTTGAGCCTTGGAGTGGGTATATTATGGGGAAACATATAAATAAGGGGTATTTATAAGACATTTTATAGGGGTTTGCTATGCAATTTATCCTTTAAGAAAAAAATATTTATTTGATAACACAACTTTCTTATTTGCTTCCTCTCATATCCACAGTAAAGGAGGGGGTCAATTCAACGTAGACAGATGGAGGTTTAAAAACATGACCTCCTACGTCTTATGCCAAACCTATAACTGGTGGTGCCCATTGCGCTACAATCCCATACCTATCATAAACAAAATAATGCAACTAGGTGAATAATTGAGTTGCAAAATTGAAGTCTTTCCTAGATGGACTACACAGGAAACCAATGCTTCTTATGGGATTGGCATTCAATAAATTTTAATTATGTGACATTCACAATTTTTATAAAATGTTTGTAATGCAATTTGAATCACTTTCTTCACTCATATTAGATTTATAATTATTACCATTGAAATAATTATGAGATCTCATATCCACTAAGTACCATAAATGGCTAATCAGTTAGGCTAGATTTTTTAAAACCCAAACCTAATTCACCCTAGATCCCCTTAAATCAGCCCAAGCCCAGATCTTGGGTTGGGATGTCTTATCCCATGCCAAGCCCTGTTGAGCTTAGTGCAACTCAATCTTACTTTAATTTATAAGAAGGTTATAACTTCTAAATTCACCACTCCAATGACAACTAGGGGCCAACCCATCGCAACCATAAATATGATAGGTTCGGGCATACTCAGGCTCACCATGCCAAAATTTTGACCTTTACGCACTCGTAGAAACCACAGTCTCCCAAAAGAAACACTTCCCCAACAAAATATTTCATGTTTCTCTTTGATAGAAATGGAACAAATGGATTACATGCTCTGAAGTGTCTGGATCTGATCTGAATATTTGGAAGTCCGGAGGTTGAAGATCAGTGACGATTGGGAATTAGTTGGATGCCAGCCCGGTTCAGTTACCGATGAACCATTTGGCGTGGATCTCGAGGAATCACTATCCATAGTTCTTTCCATCGTGGGGCCAGGAAAATTCTATACTATATTCGAGCTTACCATAAATAGCTCACTTCTAATCAACCAAACGTTTCCTATAAAATATGAAAGGGCATCGACTTGGTTTCCTATTTTTAGCCCAAAACAATGAAGAAAAATCACAGCCAGCGAGAGATAATTAAGCATTTGAAAATTAATTTTTTTTTAATTAAGGAAAAATCCTCTCAAAATTAAATGAGTGGTAGTGGTGGCTTAATTATAATTAAAATCTTAATTATAATTTATTAAAAATTTCTTGGGCCGTAGAACAAATTTCGGAAACGATAAAACGCGGAAATCTCGCTTTTATATAAACACAACCCTTCATGAAGTCTCTCTCAAGCTCTTCCCCCTCCTTTTATTAAGCTTCTTCTCTTTATTATCTATTTTCAAATTATAACCTTTGTCTCTCTCTCTCTCTCTCTCTCTCTCTCTCTTTCTCCCCATCGCAGAGAGAGATATAGAAGTAATAAAGAGAAGAGATTTAGTGTTTGTGAAGGAGGTGAGATTAACAGAGTTTAATTTAATCAATATCGATGGGGGGCTGTGCGACTAAGCCTAAGGTCTTGAAGGGAGACGATGATATCGCACCTGAACAGGCACCGGCACCGGCACCGGAACCAGAACCGGAAACTGCACCCAAGGAGGAGGGTTCTGAAGGGAAGGAGGTTGTCAATTTGGAAGAAGCAAAGGACACCACCAACACCCATGAAGAAGGTGACAAGATCCAAGAAGGGTCAGGGTCTGAAGAAAAGGTTGAGGAAGACGAGGGTAACAACAAGCCACGCTCTCTGAGTAACTTGTTCAAGGAGGTAACTTGCTGCAATCCTTTTTTGATCTTTCACTGATCAGGTCTGGAATTTTTTTTTTTCTTTTTGGATATAACTCTGGATTTCTTTCTTAATTAATCTTCTTTAATTATTTGAAAATAGGTTAAATGGGTATCTTGGGATCATTAAATCTCATTCTGTCTCTTCCAAAATAAAATTCTGGGAAGTAACCCAATTAGAGTATTGGGATTTAGAGATTTTTCTTCTTTCATTCCTTGTTTTTTCATCTTTTTTAAGGATCAAAAGCTGAAAAGTATCAACTTTTTTTGTCCAAAAACGCATGGAATTTTAATCTTCCATCCCTGCGTGATTAGGTTACCATTAAGTCTCTCTCTCTCTCTCTCTCTCTTTACTAATTAATCTGTCGTTTTCTCTGTTTTGTCGGTAATACTGTGTTTGGTTATGATTAACTTATTGATTTGGTTCATAAACTTTTTACGTATCAATCAATCAAACGGTGGACAAGGCTCTCTTTTGCTTTAGTGTGTTCCCTTTTTGACATATTAAGGGGTAATAATGTCTTTTCGTACTTTTAGTCAGCAATTGCCTGATCGCTCCTCCCTCTCAGGAGCTCGTTGGCTCGAATGTTATAATTATCAATTTTACGTTGAGTTTCGTTTGGTTGCAAAGAAAGTAATTTGGAAATAAAATTCAAACTCAAATTATAATTTTTGAAAATTATTCTAATTTTCTAATTTTTTTGAAAAGTTTTTCGAATTTTTTTCTATCACATCGGTAATGACTTTTTTTAAAAAGGACAAAACAACCCAATCTCCTGAACGAGGAAAACACACGAGGGATGGACCCTACAAAGCAAGAAAACAAAAGCATACCCCTTAGTCATAAAGACCAGGGGAGAAACAAACAAAGGGGAAAAAAAAAAAAAAAAGCAAAGAAGCCAAACACCATAAAAATCATCTAAGAGTCCAGACGGGCGAAGCCTCCCAACAATCCACGAGGAAAACATTATGAGGGAATCTCTTTCCCCTAAGAATCACAACTTGGCAATGATTCCAACCTCGGATAATTAAATGAAAGGAAGTAAAGTTTGCTGAGTTCAAAAACAATTTTTATAATAACAATGTTATGTTAGATAAATGACTGTAACAATTGTTTTGGAACCATGGGACCAACCAAGGGAGACATTCATACATTCAACTAGGGGCAGGGTGACTTTTTGCCACCTCTTAGTGTTTGGTGTAGGAACATGTGACCAAATGATGTACATAAACATGATGTGTCTTCTCTCCATTATTAATTGATTGCAGCTAAGGCTTCTTACCAGATCCCAGATAAAAGGGTTGCAGCTCCAAGAAGGGGTGTAAGTTTGGCCTTGATGAAGCAAATCCGCCTTGGCCTAACCGAAGTCTATACAGGACATGAACTAAGATGGTTAGGGTTAGATGCCCAACTCAATCCTGATTTTAACCTTGATTTATATCTATAGTTTAGGCCTGTCATCATATTTTTTTATTCAAAATAATGAAATATGAGTCATTGATTCTTGTGATCATGTGTCTTAAACATCTATTATTATTATTGTGTTGCACTTCATAAATTTAATTGTGTATTACTACATAGAACACAAATGGCAAAAAACAAAAGAGCAATCAAGTTAGCCCGACCCTAACAAAATTCAAGGCCTATTAAGTCCAATCTGACCCATTCTTGATCAATTAAGGCCGGATTGGGTTGAAATGAGCCTGGCAAGGTTAGGCCTAAACATGAGTTCTGCAGGAGTGGGTTCAATTTTGAAAATTTAGGATTGGACTTGGGTTTTAAGAAACCCGGCCTTGGTTTACCCTAGCTCCAACTGAATCATATTAAATCAATTTCCTCTGAAAAAAACCTATCCCTGCTCCTCAAATTTGTCACAGAATACTTTAGCTCATGGGCAGGGAAGGGACTATATACTGAGTACACTGAATAAACTGCAAAGAAAACACCCGTAAAGAGTTAATTTCACATATGGGAAACTTAATTATGAGAGCTTTTAAGTTCTAAGCGTTGGGCTATTAATCTATGTTTTTGCAGAGTGAACAAGAGAAAGAATCATCAGGAAATGGTGATAAAACAATCCAAACAACCCTTCCTTCTGAGCCAGAGAAATATGAAGGAAATCCCAATACTGAGGCATCAACCACAACCACAACCACCACCACCACCACTACCACTCCTCCCACGGCTGAATTCGAATCCTCCCCAGTGGTTGCCACCGCTTTTGAAGAAAAACCAGTCACCACCGTAGCCGACCTTCAAAAAGGAAAAACTGAAGAGGTAACTTCTGATATTTTCTCCCCTTTGAAACCTAAGCTAAGCTTTTAAGTTGTAAGCATTAATGGGTTGTTTATCTAACTTTGCAGAGTGAACCAGAGAAAGACTCATCAAGAATTGATGAAACAACCCAAACAGAATCACTTCCATTGGAGTCGGTGAAACATGAAGAAAATCCCAAGATCAAGACCACCACCACAGCTCTTACTGCAGATGATGAAGTTGAATATTCCACTCCTCCTGCGGTTGAGTTGGAATCCACCCGAGACGTCGACGTCGACGTCGCCGCCGCCGTTGCTACTTCTGAAGAAAAACCAGTCACCACCGTAGGTGAAGTTCAGACGGGAAACACTGAGAATGATCAAAAGGAAAAGAGAAAGGAAGAGGAGAGCGTAGCTGCTGCCAAGGATATTGGAGTAATAGAGAAGGCAACAAAAGATGATAAAATACAATAAAAAATGGAGTACAGGGAGAGGTCACTGGAGTTATCCCCATTATATTATGTCCTTTGAAAGATGGGATTTGTTTCTATTGTTTCTAGACCATATGGGTTCTTTCATTTTGTTTAATTTGTTTAATTTCCCCTTTTTAATTCATTCAAATCGATAATAGATTCTTCACTTTCTTTCTTTCTAATCGGAAATTTTTTATTAACAGATTGAATCTGTAATATAATTCTAAGGACTTCACCGGATTTGGGATAACATTCAATCTTTAATATAATTTTAATTGGGATCAATCGATCAATAGTCCGACTTAGCAGGACATATTTAAAGTCTATTTATAATCTACTTATAACTCGTTTAGAGCCTATTTACTAGGTCCAACACGTTTAAAAACCAATTATAACCCATTTAGAGATAAATCTATCATTAGCATGTTTAAAGCTCACATAAGGCTTATTAACTCGATTATTGGTAGTTTGATGACTTTAACCAACCGACCATTTACAAACTGGACCATGCCTAGGATATGAGGCATGATTATTTAAATAGGTTGGTCACGGTGCAAGGTCCTAAAGTAGGGAAACTTGTTTAGAGCCATATTTAAAGTCTATTTATAATCTACTTATAACTCGTTTAGAGCCTATTTACTAGGTCCAACACGTTTAAAGACCAATTATAACCCATTTAGAGATAAATCTATCATTAGCATGTTTAAAGCTCATATAAGGCTTGTTTAGCTCAATTATTGGTAGTCTGATGACTTTAACCAACCGACCATTTACAAACAGGACCATGCCTAGGATATGAGGCCTGATTATTTAAATAGATTGGTCACGGTGCAAGGTCCTAAAGTAGGGAAACTTGATTAGGCCCGATAGAAACCGGCCCATCCTAACAGATTGATACCCCTAACTAGAGATGTAGCACATTCAAGAATAGCATTATGAGAAAGCAACAATCTAGTATGTCACGTGGCTACTATGCTAGTGTGCAAGGGCAAGGGATAGAGCCACATAACTATGTCCAGGCATGCAAGGCATGACAAAGGAGCATTCTTTCTCCCTATTTTAATTTTTGGAAATTGATTCCCAAGCCCGTGGTTTCATGCTCACCCTTCACACACATTCTCTCATGACACTGTACTCTATGTAAATGAAGCAACTTGGATAGTAAATTTCCTTTTGAAGCTTCAAAAATTGAACGTTTAAGGGGGAAGATGGTTGTGTTCTAAAGATGATGCCAAGTCAAGTTCAAGCAAAATACACTTGAACAACAAACCATATGACCTTACTATTTTTAATGTTTGGATCTCTACAGTGACACCCACCTGGTGGGTTTAAATCCCCCATAATTGCGGCAGGTGCAGCTGAGAATGACACTCTTACTAGTTATGGAGGTAACCTCTCAACACTGCTTCAAGTGAAATGCTTTAGATGTAAGTTTATCCATAAGTAATTATTGGGTATGTCCACTAAGCTCTTACTAGTCATTTCACTGTTTCTTTTATGGTTTATCAAATATTTTGTGAATCTAAGAGAAAAATTGGCACGTTTGTCTAAAATTTTCTGGTATTGCAGACAATTAAGAGGTAGTTGACCTGAGGCAAAAGTTGATTAGATCATTAGATAATAATCTGTCTGGTATCCTTCTTGAGGATAAAGGTAGGCCATACATGAAGATTTTGAAACACGACATCACATAAGGCTTGAATTCCTTCAACCTATATCTTGTTTTTCAAAGGGAGAACTGTGCATGATTCCATTAATGATGTTAATTCCCCACTAGTAAATGCAAAGCACTATACTATCTGCGACAACAAAAACAAAAGCCTGGGAGGCTTTTGAGCAAGTGCTATTGGTATTTCTACGTATGTGTTTATATGATTCATTAAGTGTGGATTAGGTTCTCGTCTGAGAATTGGGAACCTTTTGTTCTCGTACTATCTGACCCACACACATGAAATCCACCATCCCATTTTTTCTCGGTGTGGATTCCATGTGTGTCAATCAATCCTATATGAGAATGGTTCTCGTACGAAAACCTGATCTGCTCTCTATTCATCGAGGTATATATAAATTTCACGGAATCATTACTGCATTGTGACGGATTTCAACCCATAAGCCCAAGTTTCACGGTATGGAGAAACCCTCCCAAGGTCATAAGTCCAATAATCGCACACTATTTTGTGGACTAAACTCCTTTCTCATTCTTGGGCATGAAGCACACCACCACATCAAAGAGTTAGAAGAGATCCATAAAAATGTTTCATGCTCGGATATGTTATAAAACTTTTATCATTTGGCAGTTCTTGCATTGGCTGGCTAATTTTAGTATCATTTGAGTTTCAAATACATGACCAGTCTTAAGGTGTAACAATTATGAGCTCGAAGACAGGTCCCAATTGAGTGAATAATGTCTATCCCTCCAGGCACCTGAATGGCTGGCATCAAAATGGAATGAATCTGGCTACATAGAAATGGTAGGGTTGCCACTAAAATGAGGTTTCAATAATATGATTATATATACTATTCCACTTGAAAAACACATGCTAATTTCCAATAAAATGACAAAGAATAAGTGACATTCCTTCTCAAAAAGTGGCAGACCAGAACATGTATGGATGGGCCAAAAAGAGGCCTTTATTTTTCCAAATATCAAATGTAACTGTGTCATGAGTCATGACTAAAACAGTCCTTGTTACTTCTTGAATGATTAACTAACAAATCCCAGATGGCAATTTTAATTGAAATTAATTTTTTAGGTAGTCTACCTATATCCATCACTGACTGATAAGTGTAGAAAACATGAATCTAAAACAATGCAGAAAAAATAATGGAAATTATAAATAAATAATCATACAAAACAAAAACGCTTATGTGATTCAACAATATTATCTACATCCACGGTGAAATGAGATCTGCTTTACTATCAATGAAGAATATGATTATTACTTTTTTTTATCCTCACACTACTCTTAGATTGAGTACTGAAAAATAAACTTCAATACAAGTTTATAGTGAAACACTACATATATAATTTATCAAAATACTCATATAGCCCTCTATGACCTCTTAATAGTCTTTAAAAATCAGCCCATAATTAAGTACAAGCAACATAATACAAGACATCATACTCCAATAGTAAGATCTGAAAACAATATAGTGTGACGAAGCAACCTTACTGCAAAATCAAATTAAATATCTAAACTGAAATATTATTATGTTTATATTGTGTCATTGAGACATTACCTTAATTAGTGCGAACCAGTTTTTTTGTCCCACAACTCTTCACCACATATGGTTTTGTCAAATCTCGGTAGTATCCCCTAAAGTCTAATCGCTTTGAATGTCATAAGGGGGACTAAACACCTTTTTGGAATTATGCTCTCAAAAAAGACTATAAAAGCAGCAATTTCTTATAACCTTTCAGTTGTAAAGCCGTTGTCTATGGATGCCTTTATAAAGGCAAGCTTACAAAAAAATATTGCACTCATATGCTACCAATAAGGAAGACCCATGAGACCCATTTGAATCTTTCTTTATTTCAACTTTAAGCTAATGGGAAGATGTACTATTTTGTTATTAGTTCCTGGTGCGTATCCACTCAACCACCTTAGTGGTTTTCAATGGTCCTAAAGTTGATAGATAGTTTGGGGTCCAGTCTCCTATGGAGAAGTTTAGATAGTAATCGAATCTTCATTCCTAGTATTCATCATCCTTAAGAGAGAAAGAGATAATTGAGACACATTCCAGTGAGTATTGTCACCCAATTAGAGGGAGAGGATTCTGCACGCCACATCAATTAAAGGGTTAGTGCTCCAATTAGTCCTTGAACCCTACTAAGCATTTCTTACTGATAAAATATCAGTGCAAGATGGTTGTTTGAAACTATTCATAATCATTACCCCACTCCCCCAACACCCCCCTTCTGCACGCCACATCAATTAAAGGGTTAGCCACATCAATTAAAGGGTTAGTGCTCCAATTAGTCCTTGAACCCTACTAAGCATTTCTTACTGATAAAATATCAGTGCAAGATGGTTGTATGAAACTATTCATAATCATTACCCCAGTCCCCCACACCACAACCCCACCCCCCCAAAAAAAAAAATTCATAATACAATAAAGGGGAAGGTTCTCCATGCCACATTAATGATAGAGTACGCATGACAGTACGCATGACATAAAAGAGTATTAGGGCCTGTATGGCTATTCCTAAAAATAAAAATACTTCTGTTGTTTTTGTGTTTTCTCGAAATAGATTTAGAATATGTATGTGTTGTCTGGTCTGGATTTATGTTTCTTCGAAAGGAACTAGATGAAAATAAACATTTTTGCTGGCCATTTGAGAAACAGGTTTGAATAAGCTTTAAAAAAAAAAAAAAAAAAAAAATCGTAACAAAAACTAGCCCGAAAAACCCAATTCTTGAGTTCGACATTCTCTAGCATTACCTCCACCATAGAACAAAAGAAGTAATTTTTTAATATGCATTATATACTTTTTTTTTTTCCGATTTTATCATACAACAATTTTTTATACAAAAAGGTGCTCCTGACTCAGAAATACCAATTTGGAATAGAAACGATGCCAAATAGCCTTAGGATTCTATCAATGTGGCTAAGATTTTTCTGGTCTAAAATATTACCTTAACAGATAACATAAATTTCTGATGGTATTTAACTAAGATAAATGCAATTGATGATGTTGTCCATCACTATAAATTGAAGAGCTTCCCCATCCCTCAAGCACTGAAAAAAACCAACTGTTCCAACATGAAGCATTTTCTTGGACATGTTATGTTCACAGCAAGCCATAAGCCTTACCTTGCAATGCTCTCTATACAATTTGTGTATGCCGGTATGGCCTTGTTCTCAAAGGCATCTATTGACCAAGGAATGAACCCTTATATTTTTGTGGTTTATAGGCAAGCATTTGCTTCACTTGCCCTGGCTCCATTTGCTTTCTTCCTCGAAAGGTATTCATTATTTACTACTTTTTTTTCAATGTCTCAAGTCCTAGATGTGTCCTCATAGAATTTTTTTGTGTTGGTTTTATATATTGACCTTATTTGCTCTCATTATCCCTTATAAATGTCTAAGGAAGAAGGCTCCTCCACTATCATTTATTCTACTGTTCAAGATCTTCTTGGTTAGTTTATGTGGGTAAGTTGGCTTGACTTCTAAATCTTAACTGTCTTAACCTACAATGAAGTAGAAAGAGGAGTTGAGGCTAACATGCATCTTGATTTCTATGGATTTTAGGCTTACACTGAGTCTCAATCTATACTATGCTGCACTCAACTACACCACTGCAACATTTGCTGCAGCAACTACCAACTTGATTCCTGCCATAACCTTTATTATGGCTGTCTTAATGAGGTAAACAGAAAGATAACCATTTTCAAATTATTTTCCCATGAAAAATAGATCAATTAGAACTTTATTTTTCATTCTTTGGTCTTACAATTTTTTCCTTCAAATATTTCAGGATCGAAAGCATATCTGTAGAGCATATATATGGGGTGGCCAAGGTGTTGGGAACTGTGACGTGTGTTTCTGGGGCTTTAATAGTGGCATTGTATAAGGGTCCTTCTATTAAGTTTATGAGTTGGTATCACTCAGTTCACACAGAAGTTTCACATTCATCTGTAGTCAACAGTAGTCCCAAGATGGAGTGGGTGAAAGGTGCTCTTATCATGCTTTCTGCTAACACAGCCTGGTCATTGTGGCTTGTTTTGCAGGTTCTCTCCATCTTTAACCATTAGAGAATAATTTCATGAAATTAAAATACAAGGAGAGAGAAGAAAATAATTAAAACCCTCGTCTATCTCTCTGTCTCTCTCCAAATACACATTGCAGATGCAATAGTACATATGGGTGTGTGGTTCCATGAAATCATATCACATGATGAAAGAAATCAGTGTAAAGTATGGCCAAGGGCTTGGATTGTCACTTACATGACCCCATCTGGTTATTATGATTATATACCCACTAAGCCTATATGTCAATTGTGGGTTTTATGTTGTTTCCACCTGTGTCAGTTCTTTTTACAAGTGGTCTATTTTCTCAGGGCCCCATTATGAAGATATATCCAGCTAAGCTACGTCTTACGAATCTGCAATGCGCCTTTAGTTGTATTCAATCAGCTATCCTGGCCGTAGTTCTCAACAGAAAAAATCCATCTTCATGGAAGCTTAGCTGGGATGTTCAACTTCTTTCAGTGGCATATTGTGTATGTTTCTTCAACGTTGTTAAGTTGATACATTCAAGGAAATAATACATGAATACAGGTATCCGCGATGGTGGTGTAGATTATGATGTCTCATCACCTCAACCCATCTTTAGAACCAACCCTTGTAAGTACTAGGGTTTCCTCCTTTTCAAATCGATTTTTCCGTTGGAGAATCCAATCGAAAATCTTAAGGCATTAGGTGGAGATAGCTCATCAAGTATATAAATGTATCAAGTGCTGAAGTTAATTGGTGTCGTACCACACACACATACACACACACACACACATATATATATATATATATATATATATAAATATATGATTCCCAACATTTTAACAACTCGTATGCCAGTATCCCTCATCTGAAAACTGTTCGAGGGAATGCCCCAAACAGACCCAGGGATGTTATTATAAGTTTTGTTACCATTCAACATCATAGCTAGCTAGCCATGTAGTGGCCTTGCTATCCCCTTTTTTTTTTTTTTTTTTTTAGTAGGGTGGTCCATCAGCGACCTAAATACATTACAAAAATAGGGAAATGCTTAAAGTTCTAACAAAGTAAGAGAAATATAGAAACCTCGGTGATTCAGTTGAGACATCATTTCAACCCTTTGTTGTTGCATGACACGTAGAGATCACTGATGAGTTATTTCAGGAGCTAATGCTGTTTCTTCTAAGGGATTTTAGTATCTAGATCAACAGATTAGAGGATCTTTTGTTCTAGAGTTGATTTTTAATTTTTTTTCCTTAATGAATATGCATGACAGGGTATTATTGTCACTGGGATTACGTACTGGTTACAAGTTTGGTCCATAGAGAAGAAAGGACCTGTTTTCACGGCCCTGTTTACTCCACTTGCACTGCTTATAACAGCTATCTTCTCGGCATTCATGTGGAAAGAGACAATGCACTGGGGAAGGTTAATTGATACTTCCATTTTAACTGAAATTATATCTGAAATAAGAGAATAGTAATGCTTTAGAGGGTAGGCCTCAGTGCAATGATCAGATTGCTCCATTGTTATTTAGTGGTCGCGGGTTTCTTCCCTAGACCAAGTAGTAGCAAGAGCGTCGTGCACTAGGTATGCCCTTCGAAGAGTATGATTACATTTTCCTTTTCCCAAAAAAGAAACCTGCCACATAATGGGCCATCAGGTATGAGATAGGAAGAGCCACTGAGCAGAGGGCACACCTGATTAATGGCCCATTGAGTGTTGGGCTTTTTGAACAAATTTCCATCGCCCAAGTTGCTGAGCACAACATTTGAGTATTGTGAATTTGATTGAGGATCAATTTTGATGACAGTGTTGGTGGGGCTATATTGATAGTGGTGGGACTGTATAGCGTTTTGTGGGGGAAGAAGAAAGAGAAAGAAGTTGAAACAAGTGTAACAAATGAACCAAGAAGACGAAATGAAGACAAAGAAGAGATCAGACTGGAGTGCATCACACATCAGTGAGTGATAAATATGAGAAGATAGAAAAGTGCCGAAGGACTTTGTCTAAGGAAACATGTAGCCCAAATCATTTTCTCTATGAAGAACTTATTGGCCTACCACCTTGGACAGTTTCTTCTATATCTTCTTCTTTGATATGAGATGATAGAAAAGTGCCGAAAGGACTTGTAAGTGAATGTATAATATTTGTTTACTAGTCTATGCACTCATCTCTGAAAGAGAAATGCATATGTCTTCTACCATGCTGAATAGAGAAGTGAATATATTTCCCAACTTAATAAATCTTGGAAAGAATTAATTAATGGCACTGTTGAAACTGAAACCCATATAATAATGCAGGAAACGAATAGCAAACAAACAATCATGCAATGTAAGGATTTATGTGATTCGGTAAGATTGTCTATGTACATAATGAGATGAGAATTGTTTCACCAAAAAATGGAGAATAGGGTTACAATCACTTGTCTTTATGCCTCGCTTGTCCAGAAAATTCTTTTTCTACATATTCATAACAACATTATACAGGTTTAGTTTATCGAAAAACCCACATAACCCTAAAACTCATGATTTCATATTTTCAACCAAGCCTGGCTCAAGAGGAAGAATACCATTACTCCATTTAGCTCTGTTGGGTTAGATATTATAGTTTTAAAAACCAGACCCAACCCTTGGTCAAACTAGAAATTGAACCGTCCCTTCTAATTTGGTCCCTACTCAGGACCACTCTTTGGAAAAAAAAAAAATAGCTTAACACTGGGTTGTTTTTCAAAACCATTCTTTGTATTTTGTTTTGGTGAACTATCCGGTTAGAAAGTTTGGAGACCAGGCCCAGCCCAAGGAAAGCTGGGCTCAATGCGAGTGAAACCATTTGCAGCTCTTCACACGGGTGCACATAATTGTGAGTTGTGGTCGGAGCCCTAGAAAAAAGATTTATTATTTAAAAAATTCTAGAATAAATGTCTTTTTTTTTTTTTTTAATAAAATTCTAGTATAAAGTTCAGAAGTACAAAAGTGCCTTTAAAAATGAGAAAAATCAAAAACAGTATGTTTTGTCTATTATTTAAGTACAACAAAGTTGATTGATGTGATTTTGAAGTTATGGCCCTATCAAAAATGTCTGCCATGAACCCAAGGATCAGTGGCTGATATATTAGTGATTTTTATTTGTGGCAGATATCAAAACAGTCATCAATGGGATTTTCTAAAATGATTGCGATTATGATTGAGGTTCCAACTCTACTGGAGGAAAAACCGAACAAAGCCTCACCCAAAGTATGATCCATTTCTTGAACATCTCCACCAAATCGTGAACATTCAATCCAGATTCTACCAAAAAAGAATCATTCCATCCAAATTGTTAAAAGGTTTGTTATTATAACAAACATTAATAAATGAAGATTCACATGATATAGGGATTTAATGATGTTCACACACTGATGTGGTATGTTATGTCTTAGAACGAAGAAGAAGAAGACGATTCACTATGTTTGACAAAAAATTACGATGGAGATCTCTCACAAGAGCACTCAAATCGTGACAAGGAAACTCACCTAGAAACCCTAACACGAAAACCCTAATTTTTACTACTTGCTCAACAAGATGACACTACATTATATACTCCCCCAAGTTAGGTTGATCCCTCGAGTCACGGTCGATCAGATCGTATCGTACCCCTCTACTACTATTACAGATCTCAAAAATATAAGAAAAATATCTCATTTGAATCATCACTAAAATATATCAGAACGGATCATTCTTCAAAATGAGTCAAGAATTCGAGACAAACATAACATTTGTATTTGAATATTCTCAACTCATTTTTGTGGATGACTACTTTTTTCATTTTTTTTTTTTTCTATGAATCAGCAAATGAAAAAATATATTGGAATAAGGGAATGTACAAAGAAAATGGCTACTTAATATTCTCTAAGATATGTAAAACTGAGGGGCCGGCAGACTATTAGAAGGCTTGTAGATGCTTATTGCCGGTTTTTGGGGAGGGGGTCAATATGGCTAAATCAAGTATAGTCTTTACCCCCACTAATCCTGACACCATTTAAAAGAGAGTCTTTCCTCGCCATAGGTTTTGAATCATAAGTACTATCTCAATCTTTGAACTATATTTTATCAATCTAAAAGAACTCTCTTTTTCCTATGTTGTGGAACGGGTTGAGAATAAACTATTAGGTGGGAAAGAGAACCTCCTCTCTAGTATTTGTAATGCTATATTACCCTCAGTAATCTCTCTTTCTTGAGGATCCCATTAAACTGAACTGTTCTAGGCCATGGAGAAGCATAATAAAGGGTCTTGAGGATCTTCCTAACAAGCTTCGTTGGCAAGTGGGAAATGGCTCTTCAACTTTTATCTTCAAGGATCTATGGATCCACAACCTCTCCAATGGTAAACTTACTAGCCATTTCTGATAGGCCAGATCCATTTAATACTTAATTTAAACCAAATTCAAACGGAATGAATCACTTTAAAGTTACAAAAATTATTCAGGTTAGATTTTAATTTGTACATATTATTTCTTCAACCAAATCAGAATCCGGACCAAAATTGGAAACTGAACCGGTTAAATCCCTTTACTGTGGTTTTCTAATCAGAATTTTGAATCTCTAAGTTTGGGTTTAATTAGTACTAATTAATTAACAAAAGCTAAGTTGTCACTTGAGTACAGTTTTGTAGGGAAAAATTTTGGCTGCTGCCTAGGTTGCAGTGAAGTAGCTGCAACCCCTACTGGCAGCCAATGAAATGGAATCTAGAAAGGAGATGGCGATGGTAAAGGTATATCTTACAGCTGATAGCCTTGAAATCAAGCGGTTTATACTACTTATGAACTTTTTTTTATTAAAAGACATATTTTAGACATTCATTTCTATGTTAATTTTGAGCTAAATCTTTTGTTTCCACTTAGAGTTGGAAGGATATATATACAGTAATATCTAAAGTAATTCACACCTATATGGACATTTAAGGATGTGAGCCTATAAGAAAGGGGATATTTAACTGAATTAAACTTTGAAATTTGACGTGTAAATTGTTTAAACTATCATCATACACGTGGCAGGATAGAAGCTTTGTGATGTTTGAAAAAATAATAGACTTTGACATTCATATACACGTGAAGAATTAATTTTCAATGCAAAAATTGGTCAATTTTACTTCCTCTTTTTCAGTTAAATTTTTTCCCTCTACTATCGGAAAGGAATCAATGACATTTGCATTCCACTACCTCCAATAATAATAATAATAATAATAATAATAATAATAATAATAATAATAATAATACTGGAAAAGTAAAGGTGTTGATTGCCAGGGAAACCACTTTTAGAGCAACTTTTTGACCAAATCTGTGCCAATTTTTATTTGGTAAAGCTTTTAAAATAATTGTACTATTTATAACGGCCCTACTAAGAGCTCCTTTAAGCAAATAGAACTCTGCAACTCTGTAAGTGCTATACACTTTATCCTAAAGAAGTATTTAAAAAAAATGTCATGATCTGCATAAGTACCTTTCAAAAGTGAGTTATCTATAAAAACCTATGTGGAAATACATTTTTCCTGAAAATATAATTGACAAATATTTTAAAAAGGGTGCAACTTTTTGTCATCAAAATTGTAAACTAAAAAATAATAATATTTTTTAATTGTCTCTTATCTTTTTTTTTTTATTTAATTTAAAGATAAAATAAAATTTAACATATCTTGTTTTAATTATTTTTTAATTTTGATATCTTTATTATTTTATCTTGATAGAGAGAAAAATTTAATTATATCTTGATCTTTTATTTCAAACAATCCTATGTAACAAATATTACTAACCTTATTATAATAAATCAATAAAAAATCAATCCATAAAGAGTGCCATCGGTGTGGATTGATCGAAAAGTAAACAATGTGCATGAGTGGTGTTTATGTATTAAATATAAAGAGTGAGAGTGTGTGTATATATTTATAGGAGAAAATTCTCCGAAAGATATTGTAGCTTTTACGTCAAAGCATGGGCCAATAATAATGTGATCAAACGCATCAGTAGCCATAGGATTTTCACTATTCATATAGAATGGATCAGTCATTTCATCCTCCCTTGTAGGGGTGTCAATCGGTTGGGCTGGTCTGATTTTGGTCGGGCTTAATTGGGCTTGAAAACTTTCAAAGGCTGCACCGTGTCCGTCCATTTAACTAATCGGACTTAGTTATTGAGGGCATGGTACGCTTTATATTCGGTCGGTCGGTCTTGAGCTGTAATTGGGCTACCTTAATCGGGCTTTAGTCGAGCCTTAACCAGGCTACGGACATGTTTAATGTTAAACGGGTTTTAACCGATTTTTAAATGGGTCCTCTTTAAAATGTGCTTTTATATTCCAACCCACTCGTGCAAACCCAAAAAAATGACAATAAATCAATAAACGATACCAAATATAACCATTATGTAAAATGTGAACATGTCTTTACTTTTTAGTTTTTACTCTTTAATTTGGGGGGTAAAATAGATATTCTACAATCATTAAAGGGTCGGGCTAGGCCAGTGCACAGTAGGCCGATCTCGATCTGGTGCCCGACGGTCCAAGTAGCAAAACCGAGACCGACCATTTATAAACGATCCGGACTCAAGCCCAACACGTTTAATAAATGATCCAATCCGAGCCGATCTATAAATGATCGATCCTGATCAATTTAATCGGGTTGGGACATGAATTGACACCCTACTCCCTTGTATTTAGGGGCACAGAATTCACGCTGCTTTTCAAATTTTATATTCAACCCTGACCTCCATCAGATAGAGCCAATTTGATGCAGAACTCTAGCATCTAAGTCTCCAGCTAGTATCTACTTTAGTCTCTCTTTATTCGTTATTAATTAGTGTTTGAATCCAACAAGCGACTCTCTCTCCCTCTTTCTTTCTCCTCTTCGCCAGTAGTTTATAAGTATCACTTTTCTCCCATGGTTTCTTGCCTGTTCTTGCTAAGACTTCCTCTTACCCTACCATCCTCCTTTATTTTTCTCTCTTTCACCATCTTTCATCGTCTTTTGAGAAGCTTTTTTCTTTTTATCGCTGTGTAATTATCGCAACTGTGCTGGTTGAACACATGTATCTATGGCTCGTGATCTCTGCAACTTTCTTCATGGGCTGAAACCGGCGATGGTGATGGTGCTAACTCAGATCATCTTTGCTGGGGTTAATGTATTCTATAAGCTGGCAACCAGGGATGGGATGGACCTGCGAATCTTGGTTGCCTACAGATACATCTTCGCCACCATTTTCTTTGCTCCCCTTGCTTTCGTGGTCGAAAGGTTAGCTACTAATTCCTTCATATTCCTTCCACCAACATGAGATAATCGGATCCAGTATTCGGATGATCGGATCTACTATCATAATGAAAATTTCAAAAAGTTATATTTTCATAGAAAATGAAAATCTGAGACTAAGACGAGTTCTCATACAAGAATCATTTTTATATAGGGTTAGATCCACATAGATAGGAGATCTATCCACGCTGAACTGAGACTTGATAATTTTATTCTTTATCACGATTTCTGTGCCAGAAAAGGACAGAGGTAAAATTTATTTCACTATTATTAGGGAACGATTAATCTATTCTTCTACACGTTCTTGCTTGCAGAAATAGCAGACCAAAGTTGACGTGGATGGTCACCTTTCAAGCATTTCTTTGCGGCTTATTTGGGTAAGTCATTCTTCTTAAATTTATATATATATATATATATATATATATAAATACTGAAACTGGTCCATATAATCTACTATGGATGACCTTAGGGTAAAAATCGCTAAACGAGTTTTCAAACAATTATGAGAAATATGGCATTTTCATGTAGATGAGATATAGCCAAGCTATTGTGGGGTCAGTATAGGTTTGCTGGACTAGTTAGGCCAAAGGCTAGGATATCCGTTGTTAGCAAAAAAAAAAAAAAGAGAGAGAGAGATATACCCAAACTCTAAAACTAGGCCTGACCTAGATCCAGGGTCATACTTGAATCAAGCCAAACCCAGAGTTAGCCTAAGTCAACCAAGTGAACTAGCTTAAGGAGCCATAAGAAATTGAACTCTTGAGTCTTGAGTTTTCTAACATGTGTATTGAACTTATATCGTCATTGCCAGCCAAGAAACTTACTTAAACCCATCCCAAGACCCCAGTGGAGATGATAGAGGAAACTAATTGAGTTACAATCCACTACATCCTTAAGTCTTGGTTGCATGATGGAGTCTATGTCAATTATCAGTTAAGAAATCACCCTAATCCCCCTAGGATCAAGAAAATCTCTAAGAGTTTGGATGCATTAATATTCAATGCTCCATTGCTCTATATTGGTAATACTTGTATGACAAAATTTTTTTACTCGCTCTTTCTGTTGAACATGTTGAAACTTATTGGATGGAGTCTTCTAAGGATGAATTTTTGACAAATGATATATACTCCAATTTATGGATTTTTCATCAATTATTTTTGTTCTTTTTCTTTAATGATTTTTTGTAGATCTAGAAAAACACTTTTTTTCTTAGTACACGTTTGTTTAATAATTCACTTTTTTTTTTCGTTTTTATCCATCAGGGGGGCATTGGCTCAGAACCTATACTTGTCAAGCTTAATGTTAACCTCAGTGACATTTGCAGCCGCCATGACAAATCTTGTTCCAGCCATAACCTATATCATGGCTGTGGCTCTTGGGTAGGTTTTGGAATTTTCGTTTTTCTCACTTTGATCCATCCAAACAATACCCTCATGGGTGTTTTATTAGTATAAGTTTACCTTTTATATTCCCTGATAAAATAGTCATATAACGATCATGACCGTGTTGATTAATCAAAGGCTAGAAAGGCTAGGGATTCAAACTTTAGCGGGAAAAACGAAGATGGTGGGGACTATCATAGGCATAGGAGGGGCAATGGTGTTGACCTTCTACAAAGGGGCTGAGATCAACATTTGGTCAACGAATATTGACCTTACTCATGGGTTTGGGAGCGGTGCTTTCACATCAGCATCACACACGGAGCTTCGTAGTCACATATTGGGCTCATTACTGGCTCTTTGTTGCTGTTTCTCTTATGCAGTCTGGTTGATTGTTCAGGTGTGATTTTGTAATGATATATTTTTTTTTTTGGAGTGGAATGCCCAAAATAGAGATTGGATCTGCTGCTGTTATGATAACTTCATTGTTCGGGTGAATATTGAACACATGTTCCTTTTGTTTTCAAATATATCCCTTTTCACCCATGTAATGACAAAAAGTGTGATAGATGTTGAATTTTCATCTATACGATGAGGTGATCATATGAGCAACGGATTCATTCTCTCCAAAATATCCTCCACTAACAATTAAATTCTCCACCCCCTTCCTTTGGGCTATGTTTTTTCTTTCCAGACTAAGATGATCAAGAGGTACCCATGCTACTTATCATGCTCGGCTCTGATGTGTATGATGGGGTCAATTCAGGGTGTCATTTATGCTCTATGCATTGACAGGAAGTGGGAGGAGTGGAAGCTTGGATGGAACATCAGGCTTTGGACAGTGGCTTACGCGGTATGAGATTCCAGAAGGACGAAAGAGATGAGCTTGTTTGATTTTTCGTTTGCTTGCTTGCTTACATGTTTTATATTTTGATGATAAAAGATTAGATACTTAACTGTGATGGAAGCGTGTGTTGAGGTTCTGATGATTTTATAGGGAATAATGGCATCGGGGCTAATGTTTACGTTGACAACATGGGGGGTAAAGGCAAGGGGTCCACTCTTTGTATCGGTTTTCAATCCTCTAGGACTAGTGTTGGTGGCAATCGTGGACTCCTTACTCCTCAACGAGAAGCTACATGTTGGAAGGTAAAAATAAGTAACTTATAAGCTTGAGTGATAAATGTGGCGATTGAATTCTATTTACAATTTTTTTTTTTTTTTGCAGCGTTGTAGGGGCAGCGTTGATAGTGGCGGGGTTGTATGTGGTGATATGGGGGAAGGGAAAGGAGATGAAAAGGATGTCTCAGCTTATGATGTCCAAGAGGTCCAGTGAAACAAAGGAAGTAGAGGTGGTCGTTGCTATTACCACCCCCTCTTCTTCACCTGTTGCCATTGACACCTCTACCAATAACAACCCTAGCAATTAACATCTCAAATGATGTTCCTGTTAATGTGATCGCAGTTGCCCAAGCTCTGTCAGCAGCCGCAGATGAAGAGGAAGATGAGGAAAAAGTGGTGGGGTTATCACTAAGCATGTAACAATGAAATATGATGTTAATTTCAGAAAATCAAAAGATAAATCTGAGTTTTTTTTTTTTTTTAAATATATTTTTTAATTCTAAATTCTCTTTTCGGTCAGAGTTGGGAAAATGCATAATAATGTCCAAAGTACTATACACTTGGATGTACACACATGGGATGTGTGTTAGTACAAAAGAGGTATTTAATTGAAAAGACTCTAAAATTTGACATTTGGCTAATCTACACCATGTCCTCTTTATCCGATGATCAGAATAGACATGTCATCTATCCATATAACAAATAATGTCTTATGATGTTTGAAAAAATTATAGATCTTAGTGACAATAGTAATTTTCCTTATTTTTTTTAGTTTTTATTTTTTATTTCTACAATTTAGGTTGTACATAACACAGGACATAGGCAAATAATGACGTAAGTTCTTTATTTTTTTTTCCTAAATACTTCTCGTTTTTTATTATAGAATTTGCTGAGATTTTCACAGATTTTTGATCGATCTATAAACATGTATAATGAAATTTTGGGCCTTAATTAACCTTTTTCCCCCTTTCAAAATGAGCTAGAGAGTACAAATGTTTGAATATTTTTTTCAACGGGAGAACAAGATGAAGCTTATTCAAATAGGAAAATATTTTGGAGATTACAAGGACTAATTTGAAATGTGTTATTTGTGAGATGAGCGAGAGATTTAGAATCCCATATATGTCCTTTAACTTTGTAAATATAGGAGGTTTTCTCTTGAGGACAGGAAAGGGTGGAGGGGTGTTAAGGTCCAATCTTACCTAGGCCTAAATAATATAAGCTCTTTGTCCTTGACTCCACACTAGAGCTGAGTAAGGCAGTAAAGGTGGGTAAATGGGCTTCACCTGCAAACTTACCAATGGACTGATAGTGTGTGAACAACCACCACATTATGGGTTAGGGGTGAACTTTTATTTTTTGCTATGGGCTTTCGTTGCCCAATATAAATTATATCCCAACTTTGTTTAAGAATAAGGAAAGAGTTCTCTCTCTATGAGCGTGGTCTCTGCACTAGTGTGGGGGTAATGAGAATATACGTGGAAGCATTAATAAGTTGAACATTTTTACCTTTCATAGGACAATGTGATCATTTCACCCACACTCCCAGACATAAAATCCTTTTTCCTTAAGAGTATTTGCACAACATATTGTTTTCATCATAGAAAAATATTTAGGAATAAATTAAACACCTACCATGGTCATCCTTCATTTGTAGCTTGAGTTAGTCAGGCATTTACTTGTTGACAATCCATCCAAATTTGTTAAAGTTTTCCAGCATTCTTCTTTTTCTCACTGCAGCCCCGTATCTACGACTCGTGTAGTACCTACAAGACCATAATTGTTCATAAGAGAAACATTTTGATTTGGGGACACATTGGTTTCAGGAGATAAAGGTAATAGCTTCAAATCATAAGTCCAATTATAGATTAACTGAAACAATGGAGAATAGGGTTAAAACCTACATGTCTGAATAGAACTGCATCTCAGGTTCTTGACTCACCATTCGCAAGCAAGTTTCTTAATGGTTGGGCAGTCCTAGTAGCACATGAGCATCCCCAACCTAATTGTTGGTGATGGCACTCTCTTCCTGAGTGAGACGTGGGTGGTAAAACTATTGAGGGTATGTGATGAACTTGGAATGTCAATTTTCCTTCGATTTAATTCTAAAACAATTAATCATTTGAGGTAAAATATTATTTAACAATTAAAAAAAAAAAAAAAAAAAAAAACAATGAAAAGAATGTGATCCATAAAAGATTTATAATATACATATGTGAAGACTTAAGTTTCAAAGAAATGTTGAAGGTGGACCTCTATTTAGGTTGCGATTCCTTTTCTACCCACTGATGGTAACGCTAGAGATGAAAAGTGTTGGGAATGTCTCTCATTATATTTTTTTTAACTCCATCTAGGTATGCCTAGACGTTAAACCCATATATATCATTCTTTATTCATATAATATACTTCATGACTTCTAAGGGGAAAAAAATCAAAGCAAAGTTGATCAATTTTAATTTCTATTTTCGATTTCCCCACTCTTACTGTCCATACGACTCAATGACACTAGCATTCCACTATCTCCTCCTTTTTTAGGGCAAGTATATATCAATCTGGAGATATTAATGGCTAAGGAAACTGCTCGAAGTTTAAAGCAACTTTCTTATCAGATCCTTAGTATTTTGAGTTTGGTGAAAGCGAAAGAAATTCAGATCTTTGTCCAGAATAACTACTATATCCAGAAGTAGCCACTTCTCTAATAATGTGTATGTGGACACTGGTGTCTCTATACATATGCTTCTCCCCACCACCTTCCCCAAACTCTCGAAAGAAAAGAGAAGGCTCGGAAATATTTTAAATAAATTGTACTTTATTGGATGCTAATGTGTTTAGAGAATTAGGCAGATGGGTTGAACTCAGTAGCATGGGCTGCTAAGTTCATTCCAAGTTTCCTCTTCTCTGGCTAAACAACAGGTTCTAGTCCAAGTTTTTTTTTTTCTTCGGCTAAACATTTGTCTAGACAAGAGTGATGTCTAAACAATTTAGCCAGAAAGCGGTGGACTATGTGCGTAAAGGTGGACTATGAACACAGAGAGAGTGTTTTGGACATGTCATGTGAAGGTAAAAGGTGGACTAGATGTTGTCCAGATGACATGTTCCTAGATCACTCAACAAACCATATTGTTCCTAGATGACATGTTCCTATACCATGTGATTGGTAAAAGGTGTCCAGGTGGACATGTTGGTAAAAGGTGGACATGTGATTGATAAAAGGAACAACCATGTGCATATATCCAACAAGGTTATACTTCCTGAACCATGTGCTTATATGAAGCCCTATACCTTTCCCAGATAAGCGTGTTTTGAAAGTGTGCTGGTGGGCAAATTATTGGTATCAGAGCCGACCGGTGCCTGGGGAAAAAATGTGCGTGTCAATCCTGTGCGATCCACAGTTTCATCCCACATCACCCAGTGGATGACCCCAGACTGTGCTTATATGAAGCCCTATACCTTCCCCTGATAAGCGTGTTTTGAAGGTGTGTTGGCGGGTGAATTATTGGTATCAGAGCCGGCCGGTGCCTGGGGAAAAAATGTGCGTGTCAATCCTATGCGATCCATGGTTTAGTCCCACATCGCCCAGTGGATGACCCCGAACTGTACTTATATGAAGCCCTAGACCTTCCCCTGATAAACGCGTTTTGGAGGTGTGCTGGCGGGTGAACCCTCTCCCAATTAAAAGAATAGTAGCCCTATTAAGTAAGAATTCCTTCAAGCAAAAAGAACTCTACAATATTGTAAGTGCTCTACACTTTATCTTAAAAACTATTTTTCCAAAAACAATCTCATGTTCAGCTTTGTGTATTTGACACGCATCTACCTTTCAAAAGTAATTTATCCATGAATCATGATAGATTTTTTGGTGTACGATATCTTGTATTTTGTCACAGTTTTATCCAGTGAGTCCTGGTGCAACGCTCGACAGGCAGGTCGGCAGTTTTTTTTATTTGAGGGCAATTGTGTACTTTTCAGATTAAGATTTTTAGCTATATATATTTATAGCGAGGATTTTTTTCTCTGTAATGCAAACAATACTGAGAAGTGTGAGGGACGAGAGCTGTAACCCTATTCTCCATTGATAGTGAAATAGAATCTCATATCACCGGGGACGTAGACAATCTTGTCGAACCTCGTAAATCTGTGTGCATTGTTTGTTCTTGTTTTTTCATTATCTTTTGCATCGTTTTAGGGTTGCGTTTCTACAAGATTAAATATATATTTTTTTTTTCAAGAAAAGAAAGTGATTGATATTTTCAAAAGATTCGCACAATCGCGAAGCCTTGCACCAATGTGGGGACCAATAAGAGTGCATATAAGGGTATTAATAAAAATGAGATTTTTTTATTACACATGGGGTGGGATAATAATTTTATGAACCCCTTAATCTTGTGATTTGACCGGAGGACCACACAACCAACAACCAGCAACCAGCAACCAGCAACCAGTAACCAGGCAACTTTATTTTTCCTTATTTTAAAATTGAAAGGTAAGGTACATGATTGGATGTCAGGCATACCTCGGACAATATGATTAAAAAAAAAAAAAGAAACTGAAAAATGTGCAAGATTAAACCACCTTCGATATCACCATCAGCAGTCAATAGAATGAATACTCTATTTAAGAAATAAAATAAAATCCCGTGCAATTGTTCAAGGTTCCTAATGCTACTCAGTTGGATTAAATTATGGATGTTTAATCCGGCTGTTTCATTCCCATCTCTGCATCTATAATAGATCCATCTATTGGTGTGGCATCCCTTAAAGTTTGGCAACTGAAGGCTTAACCCATTGAAGGCTTCTCAAAAAACTTAAGATAAAACTAATACAAACATTTTGATCATGGTTGGATATGAGAGAATGAATGATCTCTGAACATGCTGCAAGAACTATATAAAAAAACTTATATTGAGATATATTAGAATAAGATGATAGCTGAAAGGAATTATTGAATAATTTAATAGAATTGATAGAATATAAATTGTTGCAATGAGCGATGAAATGTAATGAACATCTAATGATTGGGAGGGTTCAATCATACACCCCAGCCAATGAATACTCACTATACCTCACCATAGACGATTTTATCAAGAATTGATATGACCACGAAGCTATTTTTTATGAGATGATATGTTTTCCTAATGTAGTTGCGCACAACTGCACATCGCATTTCATGACGTTTGTGTAAACATAGGTCGTAACACTATCAAGGGCTTCGCTTAGAGTACGGAGGATGTAGGGTTTCATAATTCATATGCCATCATCATTTTTCCTAGGATAACGACATCCCTTCCAACCAAACCCTAATTAATGAATCATATATATATATATATATATATATATAAATGTTTATGGACATAAAGGCTCTAATATTCTTCAACAAGAAATGATGGCAGAGTTACTCTGATTGGATATGTACTTAGTCATCCAGAATGTGATTTTATATATGGATTTTGATTTGTTGAAAATTGGCCACTTAAGGTGGACAAAAATAGAACCAATTTGATTGATCCATCCGGGTTTAGTTTATTAGAACCAGCCACCATAATTTACTACCCTGGATTAGGTAAAGAGTGACCCATTAAATACTTATAAAACTAGAAATAGTAGATCCTTTCTGGTAGCATCTTTCCCAGCTCATCCAGGTTCACATTAATTGGATGTGTATGGGTGAGTGTAGACTGGATCATTCTGGTCCAAGAAGATTGAAGAAAGCATCTTAAATTTGGGAGTGTTTAAATTTAGTGTGGTTATTATTGCCACGAGGTCCTTGTGAGGTATCCAATTTGACTACTAAGTTATATTCTCTATTCATCAGTTGGAATTGTTACATTATTTGTCTTTGCGATTATAAAAATGTCTCATAAGGTTTGAAAGAAAATATAATAAGAATCTTATGATAATGATATTTGTCATTAAACATATATAGGATTTAAGTTTTTTTTTCAACTTCCACAAGAGAATCCGCTCACCAATGTGATATATGATGTGTCTCTGTAATTGGACTCTTGTATCATCATTAATTTCCATCTCTACTATACAAGATTGATAATATCCTTCACTATGTTAATCAAACGTTTTTAATTTCTATAATGAAATAGTATTTCTCTTCATCATCTTCAGCATGGGTGAGGAAGAAGTTGGTCATATCAAAAAATATATTTATTTGAAAAAAATAAAAAAGTGCAAAAGGAGAGTATTATTAGGTGACAATGCTCTTCCCACTAAAGTTGGTCTACTTCTACTTCACTGTTTGCTTCCACTTCCAGTAGATTTTTATTTTTATTTTATTTTATTTTATTTTGAGACACCGCACACTTGGACATTGTATACGTGGCATAAGAGACACTGAAGAGACGTGTTTATGCCAATGGACACACGTCATGAGTCATAGGTAAGAGTGACGTTGAAGAATAGCACAACAATTGGCATTTAATTACAATAAATGCCCTTCCCAGTCGGTTGGCTTTCTACTCTCTACTGGACTACTATACGGTCTATACCTTGCTTTTCTTTTCCTTTTCCTTCTCCGTCTCGTGGTGTTGAATGTGTGTGACGCAAGTACTTTCTAGCCCCTCCCTCTCTCTAGTCTCCGCTTCTCTCTCTTTATTCTAGTGTTTGAAACCCAACAAGCGACTCGGTCCCTCTCTCTCTCTCTCTCTCTCTCTTCTTCGCCAGTTTGGTTATAAATATCACTGTGCTCTTGTCTTTGATCTCCTCTCGAAGCCCAAACAAAGCGATACAGGGAGGGAACCTCGATCTTCTTCTTGCCTATTCGCTCAGTCTTCTTCCCTCCCTCCCATTCTCATTTCTCTCTCTGTCACTATCTTTCATCTTATTTCCCATCTTTATCTGTCTTGTACCCTAGTGAAAAGGGTTTTATTTTTCTTGATGGCTCGTAATCTCTGCAACTTTCTTCATGGATTGAAACCAATGATGATGATGGTGGTGGTTCAGATCGTCTTTGCAGGTGTAAATGTATTCTATAAGCTAGCAACCATGGATGGAATGAATCTACATATCTTGATTGCCTACCGATACATCTTCGCCTCCATTTTCTTGGCTCCCCTTGCTTTCTTCGTTGAAAGGTTCGCCTCTTGTTCATGAGATTATATATATATGTTGAGTGCACCTGAACCTTATTTTATTCTAATCAAATATTTAAATAGTAAGGGTAATTAATCTATTAAGAGCTCCACTGTTGAAGGACAAAATAATATTAATTAATCTCTTCTTTTAACTCGTTCTTGATTGCAGAAATAGCAGACCAAAATTGACGTGGATGGTCATCTTCCAAGCTTTTCTTTGCGGCTTATTTGGGTAAGTCATTCTCATCTTCTTTAACCCATTCAACTCTGGGTTTTTTAATTTCTAATCTCTAAGTTAGGGTTTGGGTTTAATGACTAAGAATTAACGATGGATTTAACAAAAACCCTAAGCTCTTAAACGTGTACAACTAACTGTGCTATTGTAGTGGAGCTAGTTCCGTAAAAACCTCTCCGTTCTCCTTTCCAAGAACTGTTTCGATTCGGTAGGGTTTTACGGTTTCCTACACGACACTCTGTTTCTGTCACGGGTTTCACCAGAGATGCATTAATATGACGGACCCCCATTTACTGGTAAGCTCTACACGTGATGTCTTACGCTACAAAGCAGGAACTTAATTCGGAAAGCTTTCCACGTATGAGTGGATCAAAAGATTCCCAAACTTCCATTTGTAATAAGTGATTTCATCGCCCGTGTCACTTGTTCTTTCTTTTGGTCAGATGGACACTTGTTTTGGGGATTCTGCTCCTGTTAAGTGGGGTCTTCTAAAGGGATTCGACTCCTGTCATACACCGCTCTCTTCAGTCACTCTCTAATTGGATACACATGTATAATTTTGTGGGTACATACTTTTAGGTGGGGTTACATCTCTGTGTCTGATTGAAGGTTGGTTAAAGCATTAAGGTTTTTTCTAACAACCCAATGCACATCAGATGGTTGAACAGACCTAGGGTGCATGCCTGATTCCTTTCATCTGTTCGATGCGCATTGGATGCTGAGCATGTTGGAGAGGATCTAGACGGGTGGTTGAAGCATCAACCATTAGAGGATCCAAATCCCTTCTAAAGTAGACCCCATTAACTAATGATACTAGACATGGTTTAAAGTATCTCCGATACCGATACGATACCCTCCGATACGTATCTTAAATTTAGCTGACCGATACGATACATGAAATTTTTTAAATTCTTTCGTATCAATATATATCCTACGATACATATCGATATGCATCAATACACCACTAATACACATCGATACGATATGATATGCACCGATACGACTCTATGAAAAATATAAAATCGAGGTGAAATGTACGTTTCAGTATGTATCGGTACGTATCGGTGAGTATCGATACGTGTCGGTGAGTATCGATATGTATCGATCGGTACGTATCGGTGAGTATCGGTATGTACTGATACAGTGCACTACGGTCATATAATGGCCAAGATGGGTAATTTTTTAGAAAACACGATTTTTTGAGGGGTTTTTGTTCCAAAGTTGTTGCTAGCCATATTTCTCTCAAACTAAGTAGAAATCAAGGTTGGAAACAAGGATTTTACATTTACAACTACAAACCTTGAATTCTTAGTGCAATACCCTCATTTTAATGTTTATGCATAATACACATTATCAATAGCTTTTTTTTACAAATTCTTTATGCAAAAGTGTTTAAAAAAATGTTTCTTATCCATTTATGTGTGTACCTTTAGCGTATCTTAGCGTATCTCCGATACGATACGATACACTCCGATACGTATCTTAATTTTGACCGACCGATACAACAACCGATACCGATACTTTAATCCTTGATACTAGAGCACCGTTTGATAATGTTTATGTTGTTTCTATATCTAGAAACAGCAGAAACGGCTTTTTATGTTTTTGAAAACAAAAATTGATTTTTTTATTTTTGTTAAACCTATTTCTTAAAACCCTTTTTGTAGATATAGTGCCACTAAAAAACCAAGTAATATCATCGGATGCCCAAAAGGGAGAAAGGGTTTGGTTGCCTCTTTTTAGGTTTAAATAGTTGAGAGATTTATCGAGCATAATAGCCTTTTTTTTTTCTCTCTCAAATTCGTTTCTAGAAATGACGAAACAAGTCCGATTTGTTTTGTCAAAATCGTTTCTAGAATTGTAGATAGGCATAAATTATGATTTATGTTTCTAGAAACGGGTGAAACGGAACAATTTATCAAACGTTTTTTAGGTTGTTTCTCCGTTTCTAGAAACAAGAAAACACAGAAATGGAAGAAACAGAACATTATCAAACGGCACCTAGGTATCAACTGGATCCAATACTAATACTAAGAACAATGATGATACACCAATTTATATATGAGTCTCTTTTGTTGATTTTGTTTAGGTTTAAAAACAATTTTTTTGTCATAGTACATGTTTGTTTAATAATTCACTATCTTCCTTTTTGTTGATCAGGGGAACATTGTCTCAAAACTTGTACTTGTCAAGTTTATCGTTAACATCAGTGACATTCGCAGCGGCCATGACAAATCTTATTCCAGCTATAACCTATATCATGGCTGTGACTTTCGGGTAAGTTTGGAGTTTTCCATTTTTCTCTCATTTTGATCATCCAAAAAGTACAAATATATATATTTATTATTAGATATTGATGGATGGATCATGACTATTTAATGGTTTGATTAATCAAAGGCTAGAGAGGCTAGGGATTCGGACATTAGTGGGGAAAGCGAAGATGGTAGGGACTACCATAAGCATAGGAGGGGCGATGGTGCTAACATTATACAAAGGAGCGGAGATCAACATTTGGTCAACAAAAGTTGACCTTACACGTGGATATGGGAACGGAGAGTCCACATCAGCTTCACACTCAGAGTCTGGTAATCACGTATTGGGATCATTATTGGCTCTTGGTTGCTGTTTCTCTTATGCAGTCTGGTTGATCATTCAGGTTTGATTTTGGAACAACATTTGTTGCTGAATACTCAAAATTTCCTCTACTAATATTGAAATTTCTCTCCTTTGTTTTTTTGTTGGTTTTGTCTTTCAGGCTAAGATGAGTGAGAAGTACCCATGCTCCTTATCAAGCACAGCCCTAATGTGTATGACGGGTGCAACACAGAGTGCCATTTATGCTCTATGCATAGAGAGGAAGTGGGACGAGTGGAAGCTTGGATGGAATATTAGACTTTGGACTGTGGCTTATGCGGTATGAGATTCCAAATGAATTTTTTTATTTTTATTTTTTTGCTAGAAAATCATTTGTATAATAAAAGAAAAATGAAAAACAAGCGTGATGAATGGCTGTGATGTGGTCTTGTAGGGAATAATGGCATCAGGGTTGATGTTTACGATGGTATCATGGGGTATAAGGGAAAGGGGTCCATTATTTGTATCCGTTTTCAACCCTCTAATGCTTGTGTTGGTAGCAATCATGGGCTCCTTACTCCTCAATGAGAAATTACATGTTGGAAGGTAAGAATGAGTTATTCTACAACTTCAATCGATGAATTACAGTTATTAATTTTTCACGTTTGGATTAATTTTGGTGATGTGAATTCTATTTGCAAAATTTTGCAGCATTGTAGGGGCAATGCTAATAGTTGTGGGGTTGTATATGGTGCTCTGGGGAAAAGGGAAGGAGATGGAGAAGATGTCTCAGCTTATGCCCTCGAAGAGCTCGAGAGAAGGAGATCAAATCAATATAGTTGTCACTACTACCACCCGCAGCACCACCAGCAATAGCAATATTAACAATTAACTTTTCAAATGAGAGTCCTTATAATTTGATCAAAGTTGCCCAAGTTGAATCACCAGCCATAAAAATAGAGGACGAAGAAGTGGTGGAATCATTACTAGCCATAGAGCATTGATAGTTGTGATTTAGTATTTGAAAGAACCCGAACATAGAAAGAAAAGGCCAAAAGGATGAAAAGGAAAAGACAGAAAAAGCAGTTTTTGAATAGTATATTATAAAGTTTATAGCCTGAATTTAGTGGATTTATCAGTAAAAGTACCACTAAAGAAACCTTTTTTTTTTTTTTTTTTTTTTTTTTTTTTAAGTGGTGGTTCGACCTTTATTTTAATTCAGCTTTTATAGTTTACGTTGTATACACTCACAGAAGGATATAGGACAGTAATGATGTAATTTCTTTGCTTAAATACTTCCCTTTTCTAATTGCACACCATTTTCTATATGGAGTTTTTCACATATACTTTGGTCATGGAAATTTAACAACATCTACACCGTTAGTCTTTTAAATGTTAAATGGTTTATTGATACAATCATTTGTTTTTTGACTATGATTCATCATCAAAGATGGCTTAGAACCAATAGGTCATTATCTAAGAATGTTTCCGTTCTAATATTTCATCCGAGAGTTATCAGTATTATCAAATCTGTTCTTATCTAACGAAACGGTGTAGGATCAAATGACGACGTTGTTGAAAAGAGATGACTTAATATATCATATTTTAGAAAGAGTGTTAGAAGAATCAGAAGAAAGGTAAGGCTTTGATTCAATCCCAATCAGAACTGCGACAATAGTTCAAGGTCCTTAGTACTGGGCAAGCAACACCATAATTTTTTGATGGCTCATCTCAACCATGTGGTCTTAACAATTGGGTTCTTTTTCTTGGAATTTAGAAATAGTTAAAACAATTTTCTTGAAGAAATTGGATTAAATAAAAAAAATAAGAAAATGATTACATCCAACTGGACTAAATTTCTACAAAATCAAGTACAAGAAAATGGGTATGATTCTACCAAAAAAAAAAAAAGTAAGTTTTTCTCCACCTTTAAAAAAAAAAATCTCATTTTCTACCACACGGTATATTTATTTGTTTGAAAATAGTTTTCCAAGTCATACACCAGGTTAGAGGTGGCAAGTTTAGGGCCTGGGATCAAACTTTCAGGCCAGAGTGCCGGGCCTGGGTTAAGGTGTTGGGATGTTCCAACCTAAACAGCTAGGATCTCGTTATATGTTTTACTCAAATCATTAATCTATGGGAGGGGAAAAAAGAAAGAATCTCAAGTACTTTTTTTTTTTAAATGAACAAAAAAAAAAATCATTTAACAATTTCAACCAAAGATTTTTTTTTAATAAAAATGACTTAGTAAAAATAGGAGTAGATTTGTTTAATACGATCCAATCTAGGTCAAATCGTTATGTAAATAGTATCAGTCTTGACTGATCCCATGACCATTCCCAAGTTGTAGCCATTGTACACCCCTTGCCCTTACCCCCACCCTATGATTGTAAGGATCAGTCCTGTTGCCAATATTCCCTACACCATCACCAAAACCACAACACACAATTACATTGAAGTGTACACTGATATGTACAAGGGGAAATTTCTTACTAGGGCAAGTTCAATCTTAAATGTTTTTGCTGTTGCCAGTTGTTCCACCTAATTAATTGGGCTTTCACTAGCTATTTCACTCTTGAACTTGCCCATAATTTAAGTTCAAACATTTCAAATGGACTTTGGGGAAATGGACTTTCAACTTTGGATGGGCCTAGGGTGCAGAGGTTAAGGATTATCAAATGGGTTGCTGCCAATTAGAAGTGAGATGGGCTAGGTCATATCCTGTACTATCATGTAAGTAAATTACGTATACAACACTAGCATTATGCGCAAAGGAAATCTGTTGACACCAAGGCAAGTTTCATAATTTGAGAGTTAGGATTTTGTAAATGCTTCGCTTTGGTGGCATATAATTAGCTAAGCTTGACCACTACATCTTCTTTTGCTGCTACCGATACACAAATCAGAACCGTGCTTGATAGATCACATGGATACTTCTCACTCATTCTAGCCTACAAAGGCAAAACCAATCCAAAAGTGGGAAATTCAAAGGTTAGTGAAGGATATTATGGGTATTCAACTCAGAAATGTCGCTTAAAAACATACCTGGATGATCAAGTACAATGCACAACAGAGACAACAACCAAGGGATAGTAATAACCCCAATAAGCGATTATAAGACTCTGCATGTGTTGTTGTTGATCCATGCCCATGAGTAAGGTCAACCTTAGTTGACAAAATGTTGATCTCCTCACCTTTGTAGAACGTCAGCACCATTGCCCCACCTATTCCTATGGCAGTCCCCACCAGCTTTGCTTTCCCCACTAGAGTCTGAATCCCCAATCTCTCCTGCCTTCAGTTTTTCAACTTCATCCATTATCATAACCATATAATTTTGAATAGCCAAAATATTAGTATTATGAATGGGGTTGGGGTTGGGGTTGGGGTTGGGGTTGGGGTTAGGGTTAGGTTTGCAGAAGTGTAATTACATATCTCACTCTCTCCTCCTCTTTCAACAGTCGAAGGCACGATTGTGTGTATGCACGGCCATGCATAAAATCATTTGCCTTAATCTTATATGTACAAAAAAAAATTATATAGGAAAATGGGAAAACATAAACTTACCGCAATATCAAAGCCATAATGTATGTTGTGGCTGGAACAAGGTTTATCATGGCTGCTACAAATGTCACCGAAGTAAACATTAAGCTTGACACATAGATTCTACGTCAACGTTACCCTAGTCAATAAGAAGAAAGTAAATTTTTAAACATGTACAATTGAAGAACCGAAATAGTATCAATTAGTGGGTTAACTTATCAAAAATTGGAAATAAGTAATGTGTGGACCAAAATTGATAGATATATTATGGGATAAGGTTCTCTGTGCCTCTGGTATAGGATACACTAGCATTTCTGTGTCTCTCTCTCTCATACATGAAGTGTCCTCATTGCCTTCTAATGTATGATACGATTTGATCTCACCTCACCTCATAAGTGAGCTTTCTTATGTTGTTTTCTCAGAGAACTCTCTCCCATAAATTATATAGTAGATTATATATATACAAAAGATATAAATACAACCTGTTTCTTTATAGCAGAAAAAGCTAGAGATGAAGCTATTCCAGAATATCAAATTGCATGAGTAGAGCTCTTTGGATTGAAGTCTTACTGCTGAGTTTACTTAATTAGTTTGCTTTCAGCCATATGGGTGTGGATTAGCAGGACAGATAATTTTCCAAATGGATCCTGGTAGAATATCTAGGCAATTGAGATTAATTGTTAACGAAGGCTCTCTGAGTTGTTAGAGGAGGATGCGTTAGCAGGCTCTCTATCTATCTCTCTCTCTTCCTCACATGAAATGAACTTGCTGCCTTCTCTCATAGACAAAATAGTTTTGCCAATCCACCCCCCTCTCCCGCCTTGATTAGCTCCTTTATGCCTTGCTCATAGATCCACTTTCCTAAAATTTTTATGGGAGGGTTCCCTAAAAGTCAGCATGACCCCTACCCCAACATAAAGACCAATGCAAATACACGCGGAAGCATCATCAGTGATGGAATATTTCATTTTTTCATGTGGCCGGGATGGTCAGTTCACCCCTCCATGTGTATGAGGGCAGAGGCCACACTGTCTTCCTGGGTTCTTTTTCCATGTTTAATAGACATAACATGAACTTTAATATATTGCACTCTTCTATTTTCTTGGGAAGGATGTAAAATACTAGGTTAGAGATGTGTGGAAGACAATAAATGTAATCATCAATTGTCATGTTTGACAGACACCAGTGATGACTGCAAGGGAAAGCCACTTGAAAATATGATTTTCTATGGGTTTCTCTCCTCTTCCTCCCATTGGATCGAAAAATTACTTCCCAATCTCTGAACCTGTAAACCAGAGCTACAGATTGTTTTCTTGTATTTCTCCAAGGGTTCGGTGGGAACCCAAAACCACCATGGGATTGCCTTTGCCTTTTTTCAGATCGCATGAAAATGATCATGAAATGTATAGAGCACAAAGGAAAACCAGAGGTTAGAGAGTGACTTTCCCAAGCAAGCCACAAAAAAATGCTTGGAATGTGACCATCCACGTCAATTTTGGTCTGCTATTCCTGCGAGGAAGAACATGTTGAAGGAAATATTAATCATTTCGTTATTAAACAAGTTAAAA
>NC_056559.1:35461459-35488201 GCF_013358625.1 Macadamia integrifolia | reverse complement strand
AGGAAATACAAGGCACGCATAAAAAACTAATCTTTCACTTCTACAACTCCATATATTCAAGAAAGATTTTAAAGTTTCTAAATCAAACATAGTAATAGCAGGTATATAATTGTCGGGATGACCTAAAACATTTGGAGAAGAAGAATAAAAGATTGGTCAATAATTAGTCTGAATTATTGTACGTTAGGAGAAAAAAATTAGGAGAGAACCTTTCCAAGAAGAAAGCAATAGGTGCCAAGAAAATGGTTGCGAAAATGAATTGGTAGGCAACCAAAATTCTCATATCCATTCCATCACTGCCTGCCAGCTTAATAAATAAATTCCAACTCGCTAATATACATTGAACCACTACCATCACAAGAACTGGTTTCAACCCATGAACAATGTTTCGGAGATCATGAGCCATTGGTACTCTTAGGTGGAAAAACCTTCTCTCTCTCTTAGCAACGAAAGATAGTAATAAAGGAAAAGAGAAAGGAGGATTGGAGGGTTAGAGGGATAAGCAGCGGAAGCACAATGAAGATCGTAATAAAGAAAAAGAGAAAGGAAGGTGGAAGGGTAAGAGAGATAACCAGCGGAGAACAGTGAAGATAGTAATAGAGAAAAAGAGAAAGAAGGCTAGGTTTACGAGGGATAGAGATTACATTACAGCTCACCACTTGACTGGCTCAATAAAAACGGGAGGTAATTGCTTTGATTCCAATAAAAACAGAAGGTAATTGCTTTGATTTCGTTTCGTAATTTCTTTCCTTCTATGACTTAATTTAGAAGAAAAAAAAAAGGGTAATTTACAGCGCCACCCCCTGAAGAATGCCAATATTAGAAGGACACCCCCTCTCTTTCACCAAATTGGACTCGGACCCCTTATCGTCAGTCACTGTTAAGTGTCGACTTAAAATGACCATTATACCCTTACTATTGAAAAACTCATATTTTTACATTACAGTGAAGCTTTCAAATACAGAGAACCACAAATCTCAGCCATAATTTGCCGGATTTCCAACCAAGACCACCACAGACTGCAGATTCCGAACAGATTGAAGGAAAAAAAAGAGAAAAAATGCAACCTTCGATTATCTTCTCCGTCGGATCTCCATCGCCGGTATTTGGATCGATGAGGCCGGATCTGTCGGTGGCGGATATGGAGCAGAGGCGGCTGCAGGACTCCTCTCTTCCCTACCCTATTGTGATTCTTCTGAAGCCTCGGGCTCCAAAATCTTCAAGCTTCCTAAAAAAAGAACACGGCTCACAGCTGCTACCGTCCTGCTGACTTGAAGAAGAAGAGAGGATTTAAAAAACAAAAAATAAAACCTTATTGCCGGACCTGAACCGCTGACCAAAAAGAGGATTTAAAAAAAGAGAAAAAGAAAGCCGTTGTTTCTTGTCCCATCGCGCATCGCACTGCTTCTGTATAATCGTCAAAGCATTTAGGCCGGATCTGTCGGCGGTGGATATGGAGCAGAGGCGGCTGCGGCGGCGGTGGAGAAGGACACGCTTTTTTGGATCTCGCAGTAGGTGGCGTCCGTGGTCTGATCTTGGTGATGACCTTCTTCGCTTTCATCATGGAGAAGATGTTTGGAAGAGAGGGCACCGGGGTCCTTCGTTAAGGTGCGACTGCTCCTTCACTACCTAATCTCATCGATTCTACGGCGGAAGGGGCGAAGTCCTCTAGGAGCTGTATCGTCGTCGCCTTCAAGTTTCGAACCTCCACAACCCATGGAGGACAGAAAAGAGGAAAGGTCGGGAGGAGGACGAAGAATCGAGGTGGTGAAGAGATGCAGAGTTAATTTTAGGGTTTAAAACGAGGTGGTGAGGAGGAATGAGAGTCCTCATGAGTTTTTGAATTACGCGGCGGACATGGAGCAGAGGCGGCGGTGGCGGAAGGGATCTTCAATCGATTTTGAGAATACAACCATGAAGGGCAATTTTGGTATTTCCCCATTTTAAGGGCAAAATGGTATTTAAGAAAATTTTGAATTGCTGATGTCAGCATTTTTTATATATTTTGTAACGATGACTGACGGCAAGGGGTCCGAGTCTAATTTGGTGAAAGAGAGGGGGTGTCCCTCTAATATTGGCATTCTTCAGGGGGTGGCGCTGTAAATTACCCAAAAAAAAATGATCCCAATAAAAACAGAAGGTAATTGCTTTAATTCTGTTTTGTAATTTCTTTCTTCTTATGACACATAAATCATAAGAGATTATTTTATTTTCTATCTCATCTTCTTTTTCTTCTTCTTCTTCTTGTATGATCTTTTATTTAGTTGCTACAGGTGCAAGAGTTGAAACTCAAGAACATCATATTGTGTGGGAGGAATTTGAAAAACAAGAAAATCCGGTGATGCAGTCTTAACATAATTGAGGAGAGCGTTGAAGAAGGGAGAGAGAGGGGATGGGACTTGGGAGGTGATGGTGGTAGTGTTGGGGTGTTAAGCTAATCCCTAGTGTTTTAATAGGAATTAGATTACCAGTGGAATCAAAGGAGAAGGAGAGAGAAGGTATAAAAAAAAATTAAGATAATCTCTAATGTTTCAATAGGAATGAAATTGCTAACGGAATCAAAGGAGAATACACTTTCCTTGCTTGTTGGGATTCTTATTTTCTTATTTATATATTGAAATGTTGAAAATATTAGACAATTTAACTAATCGTTAACTATTCTCTTAAAAGATGAGACTTGTCAAGAATCTAGAATAAATGAATTGGAAGTCCCAGTTCACTTACGTGAAGATTCATTGGACTTGAAATATGTAGTCATTGTAATCTCTTAGAATAAGTTTCATATCATTAATTATCCCAACCCATCCCCCCCCCCCCCGCCCCCGCCCCCCAAAAAAAAAAATATTTATACTCATTTGTTGCAATACTAGTACTCTATCTTAAAATAAAAAGGCTTATTAAGCCCAAAATTCCATTGGGCAAGCTTATAGATCAATCAAAAGAACTTATTACACCATTACTATCTTATTTTCTGTTGCATTTTTGTATGTACATAGTAAATTTGAAAAAAAAATTAAAATTAAAATTAAAGGTCGAACCACCCACGAGGCCCACGACTACAAAGAGAGTTCCTTAGTACTTCTACTTATAAAATTGCCTGAATTCAAGGGCTATGGCTTTAGGATATAACATGACCACCACCCCTCCATTTGTCTCTCTTTTGTTTTTATGGCCATTTCTTCTTAATATATGGAAGAACAATATTGAAGGTCCTTTCCAGATGCTAAATAACAATTATATATAAATGTTCTATGGTTGGTGATGGTACACCACCATTTCTTCCTCCTCCTCCTCTTCCTTTTCTTCTTCTGCAGCTGTTGATACAGCTTAGGCAGCTGTGGCCAAATTATGAGTAGCATTATTTGAGAAGTCAATGTTAGGGATGTTGTTGGAGGAGGTGTCTTTGGTAGCGAGTGAAGAAGAGGGATTGGTAGTAGTGACAATCACCTCGATTTGCTCCGCTTCTCTGGAGCTCTTGGAGGGCATAAGTTGGGACATCTTCTTCATCTCCTTCCCTTTCCCCCAAAGCACCACATACAACCCCACCACTATCAGTACTGCCCCTACAACGCTGCAAAAATTTTGTAAACAAAATTCACATCACCACAGTTAGCCAACCTTTGTAAATTAATTACTAATTGTAATCATCCCAATCAATATGAAAAATAATGCTTTTTTTTTTTCTACCTTCCAACATGTAGTTTCTCATTGAGAAGCAAGGAGCCCATGATTGCCACCAACACAAGCACAAGAGGGTTGAAAATTGATACAAATAATGGACCCTTTGTTCTTACTCCCCACGCTATCATCGCAAACATCAATGCCGATGCAAGTATTCCCTACACCAACACCAGATTCACAACACAATCACTCATCATAGTTAAGTAAAAAAAAAAAAAAAAATCCATCAGATTGATGGATCCAAAATCTCATACCGCATAAGCCACTGTCCAAAGCCTGACGTTCCATCCAAGCCTCCATTCCTCCCACTTCCTCTCCATGCATAAAGCGTAAAAGACGCTCTGTATTGACCCCATTATACACATTAGAGCCGTGCTTGATAAGTAGCATGGGTACCTTTCACTCATCTTAGCCTGGAAAGATAAAATCAAACAAAAATGAGGAAATTTTAGTGGTGGATTACTTGGGAATTGCATGAACTCTAAATTTCGTTGCAAAATCACACCTGAATAATTAACCAGAGTGCATAAGAGAAACAGCAACCTAGAGCCAGTAATGAACCCAGTACGTGATTATCAGACTCTGGGTGTGAAGCTGACATGAAGGCTTTGCTCCCAAGCCCACGAGTAAGGTCAATATCGGTTGACCAAATGTTGATCTCCACACCTTTGTAGAACGTCAGCACCATTGCTCCTCCAATGCCTATGATTGTCCCCACCAACTTTGCTTTCCCGGGTAATGTCCGAATCCCCAGCCTCTCTAGCCTTTTATTAATGAACCCAATCAACAGTCATAATCGATCCATCACTATCTTATTTTAAGAAACATAAACGGAAATACTCCTAATAATAATAACAGTCACAAGGGTTCAATTAGGATGGATCAAACAGAGAAAAATGGAAAACCCAAAACCTACCCCAAAATCACGGCCATTATATAGGTTATGGCTGGAATAAGGTTTAACATGGCCGCTGAAAATGTTGCTGATGTTAACTTTAAGCTTGACAAGTAAAAGTTTTGGGACATCGTCCCCCTGATCAATACAAAAGAAGAAAATAAATTATTAAACATAAATGTACTATGAAATTAAGAATGTGGGTCAGCTGGAGTAGACCCCACACAAGTGTCAAGGTGACCAGAAGGATTAAGGGACAAATCTCTCCTGGTATGGTGAAGCATGCATGAACTATAAGTTTAGGACCAGTTTCAAGAAGAATTACTTACCCAAATAAGCCGCAAAGAAATGCTTGGAAGGTGACCATCCATGTCAACTTTGGTCTACTATTTCTACAAGCAAGAACACATCGAAGAAATTCTTAATCATTCACTCATAAGAAAATAATAAAAAAATAAAAAAAATCTTGGAGGAAACAATGGTGACCTCTTATAAACCAGAGCCCTAAATTCATTCTTTGATTAAATTTTTTTATCAAGGCAAAAAAAAATGGCAGTAGAAGGGAACCTTTCGACGAAAAAAGCAATGGGAACCAAGGCAATGGTAGCGAAGAGGTATCTGTAAGCAACCAAGATTCGAACGTCCATCCCATCTTTGGTTGCCAGCTTATAGAATATATTGAGCCCTGCAAAGATGGTCTGAGCCAGCACCATCACCACAGCTGGTTTTAACCCATGAAGAAAGTTGCAGAGATCACGAGCCATATGTATATAGAAAAGAAAGAAAACCTTCTTATACTTAGCTAAAAGACTGATTCCAGAGAGAAAATGAAAGATTGTGAAAAGAGAATAAGAGTGTAGGAGGGAGGTTGAGCTAACAAGCAAGACGATGGACGGTTTCTCCCTGTATCGCTTTGTGAACTGAGATGAATTACAGGAGGCAGGAGCAACTGATATTTATAAGAGTGTAGAGAGAGAGAGAGAGAGAGAGAGAGAGTGGCGTTAGAGAGTTCTCATGCATCAATCACACCAAGAGAGAGGAAAGAGGCGGAGAGGGGAAAGCACTTATTGAAGTGCTGCGCTATTACTGAACGTCACCACTTGCGTCTGGTTCTTGCATAATGTGTTAATTACCGTTGGAATAGGCACGTGCGTGGGTCTCTTCGGAGTCCATTTTGATGGGTAAAAGGTCCAAGTGTGGGATCTGGTGTCTTTTGAACCCTTCGGCCCTTCCACTGTCACTTTCCACTATCAAAAACACATGTTAGCAAGCAGTGAAGCAGACCAATTTTAGTTGGATTGGTATTGTTCTTGATCTATCACGATTTTTAATCGACGTCGTATCAGTATAGGTAAAGGGTAAATTTTTTCTTAAAAGGTTTTTAAATTAAAATTAAGAGTATTTCTATTGGATCTAAGCTGATTCATAATACCGACTTCTCAAACCTTTTCTTGATCCTTTATTTTATTTTTCAGAAAAAAAAAATATATATATATATATATATATATATGCACAATTGTGTATAGACACAATCATGCCTACAACCATTGTGTCACATCTCCAGGTGGATGGTTCAGGCACCTTATATATATCTGCACAATTGTGTATAGATCACAATCATTGCCTCAAATACATTGTGTCACATATCCCAGGTGGATGGATCAGGCACCTCTCTAACGTGACTCAATGTGTAGCGCAAATCCAAGGATTGAAAACCCTCAAATACAAAGTTTAAAGTGCTCCAAACCCTTAAATCTATGATAAATGCGGTGTCACTTTAAAAAGAATCCCTATGATGGGTGAACTTTTCTCTCTCTCTCTCTCTCTCTCTCTCTCTCTCTCTCTCTCTCTCTCTCTCTCTCTCTCTCTCTCGTTTTTTTGTCATTAAACAATCCCTGATTGGATGATCGGTCATCCACCCTCTTATTGGTTGGAAATTGTACACTGTTGTAGCGATCTCTTTTTTTTTTCTTAAAAAAAAAATTATATATATATAATGCGTGGCTGTGCTCCAAAGACAGACAAAGTGTAATACATTTTTTGCCTATATATCAAGAAACATAATTATTATATAGGATCTATTAAATATGGCATATGAAGTCCTACCTCCGTACTAAGAAGGTTTTTATAATTCTTGAGACCTGCATATGGTTCTTGGTTCAGAGAACATTCATTCTCTCCTACCAAGCCTTGATGATCAAGTTTGTATTAGTTTATGGATTTAAACTTATAATACAACTGAGTAGCATTATGAACTTTGAACAATTGAAGAACGTGATTTTATTAATTCAACTGTCATTTTATTCTATTCTCTACTAAGTTCTACATTGGCTTGATTTCATGGCTAACTCACTTTGAACTTGCGTGTCAAAGACACTAAGCAGATAATGAGATTGTGTTTTTTTTTCCACCTTTAAGATAATGTTTGAAGCACTTATGGTGTTGTACGTACAATTTTCTTTTAGCTAGATGAAGAAAACCTCAATAGGACTGGGAGTGTGGATCAGGTCTTCATACAAGAATGATTCTCGTCGGTGTTTGATGTACACTTAAACTTTACTGAAAATAAAAATCAATTAAAAGATGAGAGAGATTAAATGGAGTCTAGTGTGGATCAAACACCATACAAAAAATGATTCTCGAATACTTGATCCGGACTCTAGGACTACCATACGTTTATAGTTCCTTCAAATGCAGGGAAATGTCTGTTGTGGGAAAAGGTGGTGAGGGGGAGGGGAGGAGTAAAGCTTTACTAAATATATATCCGCTATGTCCATATACACAAGACCACTATGTCCACATATACAAGATTGAAGAGGTATCTAAGGAGCAGAGTCCTATAGATGCATGGTCACTTCTGTACTTTAACAAAGATTATATTATTGCTTTTGTTTATTGGCAATCTAATGAGACAGTTCCTCTAAACTTCAAGGCAGTTTCCCTATCCATTAATTCCCTGTTTTTGCTCGCACCATGCCTTTTCTTTTTCTTTTAGGGGAGGTAGTGGAATGCAGTGTCACTGAGTCCGTATGGAATGAAGTTGTATGACACAGAAAACAATTAAAATTTGACTTTCTCAATTCATCTCCTACCTTTAGTTTTAATCAGAAATCGTAAATATTTAACTTAAAAGCTTAAGTTATTGAATGAATGACTTACACATAAGTAGACAAAAAGTTTTAGGGGTAACTGATGTAGGACTATTCTCTCAAAACTCTCCTTCCCATATAGATAGGACGATATTACCTACATGTGGACAAATAAAGGGAACAACCTCAGAAATAGAGAAAACCCATTGGGATACTCTTCGTCTATCTTTTATTCACATTAGGAGATGAATAAATAGAAATGAATTGATACAAGGTAGGTCTACACAAGAAAAATATTACAAAAAATATCGCAATAGTTAATTACAGTTTATTATGACTAACAAGAACCTATTTCATGATCTCTTTCCAGAAGAAAATGCCATGACCAATATTTAGGTTGGGGGATGCTTATGAGCCCTTATCTGCCACTAGCGTAAATATCAAGTGGTAAAACAAATATCTGAAATTTGAAGACTATGGGAAAGTGCATTTTAGTGGTTGGAATATAGTATAATGATGCATGCTTATATATAACAAGAGGCTGGGATCAAATATTTGACCCGTATCTAATTTAAATCATATATTATTTGTATTTTTTTCCTTTTCTATTCAAGAGATCATTATGTAGTTATGTATGTTGTTCCCTTTTTTGTTTTTTTTGTTTTCAATAAAATTCCCTTTTAGCAAAAAAAAAAATCGAGAGATCATTTACTATTTATCTATGAGTCAAAATTATCACATCATTATCCTACATGATACAATAAAGATAAGCACTTTGATAACTTTGATAAACTTTTTAAACTACACAACTCAAAATGAACTTTTTTCCTTTGTATTTTTGTTCCCTACTTGAGAGGTGCTGTTAGGAATGCACTTCAAAAGAAAAAGAGGGAGCTATTATGTTGTTGTTGACATTTCTACCCTATCGCACTATTTTTAGTGCACTTTGACTTTGTGGACTCGACATGTAGACATTATCATTTAGTACTGTTATTATCATTTATATATATCCAACTTTCCTAGCTAATCCTCGGGCCGATCCAATACCAACCCGGATCAATTCATATTAGTTTGGATCAATTACTTTCACATTTATTTTTTTACTTAAAATATATTTTTAATAATTTTACCCTTGATCCGATATTGATATCTGATTAAGCATCCGATATCAATACCTGATTAAGAATTAATCAGATACAAATATTGATATTGATACGATCCGATGAATTCGATGCCAATACTTAAAACCTCGTGAATAGAGTAATGAAACCAATTGAAGGCAAAAAATTTCCAATCCTTTTCTTTGTTTCGATGAACTCATTATGAAGCACCCCAAGTTTCATAGAGGCAGCAGACTTGCACTTGCTTCAACTGGTATATCAGCTTGCATTCCAAGAAAATGCCATAGGCGGCTCAGTTGGGTTGCAAATGAAACCAAAGGTAGTGAAGGAAGTGGAATAATTAGTGTAAGGTTTACAAATTTTCTGTTTTAGTTTTATATTAACATGGTTTCGTGAACCCCATTTGCTGCTTGACTTGCCTCATGCTCTTTCCACCCACACACCCTCATTCCAACTTGGCAACGTCTGCCTTCTTCATATTGTCCCATCCCCTCGTCACTGTGAATTGGGAGGCCTCGTTCATTACTTACCTTTCCTCCATTGGGGATAGGGAGGAAATCCAATTGGATGGGCCAAATCAGTATTTCTCGGGATCAATACTCCATCTGATATCAATCGACTAGTAAGGTATACGGGTAATAGTTCAAAATGTTATTTAAATAAAAAAAAAAGCGCATAATAGTCCTTTTGATCCCAACCAATGTTGATCCAATCACAAGATCGATCCCAAATTTTAAAACCTTGTTCTATATATTACTCAACCCCATTTTACACCATCCTTGGATGTGGAGATCACCTTTGAGGTGTGGAGACCACATCCAATAGATGGTATGAGATAGATTGAAGGATTCAGCCGGATGGAGAGGATCCAAATTCTGATATGCATCCGTCATATATATAAACATCTATTACTGTACTCCACCATTGCACCACCTCGCTCGTTAACCCACCTACTCTTCACATATCATATACCAAAAAAAATAGAGAGAGGGGGGTTTTGGGATACACCATAGCTGTACCCCACTAATGTATCCCTTTCTGCGAAATTAACCATTAACAACTAGCTGTTACTTTCTGTCTTCCCCATCATAACACTACTGAAATTTTAAGGTTTGCAGTACAATTGTCATAATTAAATCTAGACTATAGAGGTGAATGATAATATTACACCTTTTTCATCATCCGTATAGTTCTTAACTGTTAATTTTTTTTCATTTTTCTTTTTTCAAGAAGATGAAGAAGGGAACTTGCATACGACGTAAACTACACTAATTAAGTGGGTTTTGACTGTAGAGGTTAAGATGCAGTGAATCTAAACCAGAGGTTCTGTTTTTGCTTATTGGGATTAGCTTATTTACATTATTAGCCAACGTTTATGGTGAAAACAACGTTTGTGGTGAAAACATCATTTGCAACGAGTGCAACGGTGTGATGCATCCAGATGCTCTCGATCATTCAATGCTCATTGCATCACCGCACTCACTGCTGAGAATAACTGGTCACGTTTATGCCTGTCTCATGTTCAATAGTTATGAATCTTATATCCATTCTCTCATGGAACAAGTTAGAGTTAAATACATTGATATCCCCTGTGTACGAGGATGTTAAATGAAAGCAGTAGCTATGAAGGGGAAGACATAGTTGCTTTGGTAATTTATTGATCTACTCCCAGTTGACAAGCGAGTTAGAAGTCATTAGTTTTGAAGGTTTGTTCAAACTAAGCAATATGGTATGGAAGATGGTTCCCTACTATGTTTCATTCAACCTGCTCTCATCTCTAATCTTCAAACAATAAAGAAACTATGAATTATTGAGATTTCCCGAACTCTTTCCTACGTACATAGTATTCTGAAAGGTTAGGGACACTAAAAAACTAGTGTTCTCATCATTTCTCACAACTAATAAGTAACAACATATATTTTTTGTGCTTGGCTTTGGTTTTCAAAAAAGTTTACAGTTGGAAGTTTGGCGATCAACATTGACTGAATATTGATTATTAACTTTATATTCACGATTTCTACTATTAAAAGGTGTTTGCTCTCCCTATTCTCTAAAAAAAAAAGAAGGTTTTTGGCTATCTCGTAGTTAATTATAAATTCCAAACTCTATTTGGATGGGTCTTTAGCTCAAATTGGTAGAGCGCTTGGAACATGAGCATGTCTTAACTACGTTCGAAGAGGATGGTGGTTCGAATCCACTCAAGACTCCTTTTATTCAGTAGTAATTTAAGATAATCATGAACTTCATTTAATACCTTCTTTACCAGACATTTTCAAAATTATTTTAGGGAAGTGGAATGTTAATGACATTTTTATAATTTTTGGGTATGATGTTTGTGTGGTAATGGTATTTATGAGTTAATTATTATAGTAGGAAATTGTTCTGAAATAGATCTTACCAAACACCATTGCTGCTCATACTAATCCAGAGCCAAAAACAAAAGGAAAAAGGGAAAAAGACGGACGCAACCTTATATTTTCAAAATGAATTTCTCTCCTATTATTATCAACATTTAACATATGCTAGTTTTCTAACCCCCACACTAAAAATATATATATATATATATATCCCAATTGGATTTTCTTCTCTGGGGGTTGATATTATAAATTGAGGCTCTACCAGTGGGATCATATAAAATAGTGAAGAATCTAATGTATTAGAATCTTTAATTGACCATGGGGCAAAAAATCTTTAGTTTCGAGCCTTGGCCTTTTAAGTTTCTATTGAAATTCAAGTTTCTCTACCAGATTTTCTTTTCTCATTGCTTGCATATAAAACACAATACCATTTCATTGATATTCCCAAGTGTGATCTTTTATGAGTTTTAAAAAATGGTAAACTATTAGTTTAGACATCCTTCATGAACAATATTTAGTTTACGACTCATAAATATAGATGATTTTGATTTCCAACTTTAACTTGATATTAGATTTGGTTTTAAGTTCTTCAGCAATTCAATTAATTTTTAAACCAAAATAACAAATTCATACAAATATGTTGGGAAAACTTATTTCTCACATTGCTTTCTTGTAGAAGTTAACATTAAAAAAAAATAATAATAAAATAAAATAAAATAAAATAAAAAATAAAAAAAAATCCTATTCAAACTCCATTCCATCCCAATGCATTATGCACTAATATTGAGGTTACTCACAATCAACAACAACATATATTTAAATAGACGACTACAGGCAATATTGATCAAAACATATGAATCTCTCTCTCTCTCTCTCTCTCTCTCTCTCACACACACACACACACACACACTCCCAAACCAAACAAAGCCACATGTGCATTTGCACGTGCATATTTATTAGTATATATATATATATATATATCAATCAGTCCCTCTTCTGTAGTTCTGGAGAATTCTTTAAAGGTCACATGGGAAAATGCATTTGCATTAAAATACACCAAATAGATAAATATAGTGAGTTAAACTAAAGTACAACATGGACCTAATCGATTACAAGACAAAGAATTGAATGATATCACAATAAAAATATATCATACCCTTTTCGGCTTATGTAGTTTATTTCTTCTTGTAATTTTTTCTTGGGGTAATTTCCCTTAGTGGGCTCCTCTCGGTTTTGTCTAGTGTGTACCCTTTTCTATAATGTATTTTTTATTTATCTAAAAATAAAAATTCTAAAATAAATATTTTCACTTTCAAAAAAGTGTTATCTTTCTTCTCTCCCCAAATATTTTTGAACACTTGCACTCTCTCTTTTGCAAAATAACAAAAAAAAAAAAGTTATTTAAGACCCAAATTTTCAATAGAAGATAGAGTAATTAAAACAAAAAAGAAAACGTGAAGCTAAAGAACTTACATTATTACAAACTTAAATATTTATAAAATAAAATAAAATAACATAAAATTTTGGAGGTAGAACCACAATCGATTACAAAGAAAAGTTCTGGTACTTCTGCTTATAAAACCGGCAAAATTCAAGGGCTATAAGCTTTAAGATATACCATTACCACATACCATCGTTCCTTTTCCAGTCTTGTATTTTGTCTTTTTGGCCTTTTCTATCTAATTATTTGGAAGAACTACATTTTTAAGCTAAATAACAACTATAAATATCCGATGGTTGATGATGGTAAACCATCACTTTATCCTTCTCTTCCTCTTCTTCTACTACTGCTGATACACCATGGCCAACTGTGGCAAAATTGTGTGGAACATCATCTGAGATGACAATGCTAAGGTGGTTGCTGTTGGAGGTGTCAATGTTGACAGGTACAGAAGAAGGGTTGGTAGCAGTGACAACCACCTCAATTTGTTCCCCGCCTTCTCTGGAGCTCTTAGATGACATAAGCTGAGACATCCTCTTCATTTCCTTCCCCTTTCCCATACAACCCCAACACTATCAGTGCTGCTCCTACAAGATTGCAAAAATTTTGTAAATAAAAATTATCACAATCAATCAATCCTTGTAAATTAATCACTAATTTAATTTTTTTTTAAAAGCATTTTTTACCTTCCAACATGTAGCTTCTCGTCAAGAAGCAAAGACCCCAAGATTGCCGCCAACACAAGTAACAAAAGGTTGAAAACCGATACAAATAATGGGCCCCTTGCTCTTACAACGCTATCATCGTAAACATCAGCCCTGATGCTAGTACTCCCTACTCCATAATAGAACCACAAAAACACATAAAACGAACAAATAAACAAAAGAAAGAAAGAAATCTCTATCATGTTCATTTATCCAAAATTTTATACCGCGTAAATCACGGTCCAAAGCCCAATATTCCATCCAAGTTTCTACTCCTTCCACTTCCTCTCTATGCATCGAGCATAAATGACACTTTGTATTGACCCCATCATAGCATGGGTACCTCTCATTCATCTTAGCCTAAAAAAGCAAAAACCCCAAAAGAAAGAAATTTTAATGTTATTAATCCATATTTTGGGTATTCCACTCCAAGTGACGTTCTAAAATCACACCTGAATAATCAATCATAGTGTATAAGAGAAACAGCAACCAAGAGCCAATAATGAGCCAAGAACGTGATTACCAGACTCTGGATACAAAGGTGACACTGAGACTCCTCTTCCAAGCCCGCGAGTAAGATCAATATTGGTTGACCGAATGTTGATCTCTGCTCCTTTGTAGAACGTAAGCACCATTGCTCCTCCTACGCATATGGTAGTCCCCACCAGCTTTGCTTTACCCACTAATTTCTGAATCCCAAGCTTCTCTAACCTTTAATTAATCAAGGCACTCTTAATTACGAATATAAACACATAAGGGTTCTGTTTGGATGGTTAAAATTGAGAAAATGGAAAACGCAAAACCTACCTCAAAGTCACAGCCATGACGTACGTCATGGCTGGAATGAGGTTTGTCATGGCCGCTGCAAATGTTATTGACGTGAACTTTAAGCTTGACAAGTAAAAGATCTAAGACATCGTCCCCCTAAATAATAAAAGGTAATTAATGTGAATTATTAGACAAGTATCAAGAAATACTTACCCAAACATGTCACAAAGAAATGCTCACCCAAACAAGCCACAAAGAAATACTTGAAAGGCAAACCATCCATGTCAACTTTGGTCTCCTATTTCTGCGAACAAGAAAATTGTGGAGAAATAGATCAATCATTCCCTTATAAGTGATTTTTTTTTTTTTTTTTTTTTTTTTTTTTTTTTTTGGCTTAGAATCAACAAGTAACATGATTAATGAAGAGAAAGAATATATAATATAGGGAAATGAACAAGCATTGAACTTTTAATCCGTCTAAACCCTAAACCCTAAATTCGGCATGGCCATCAGCAGATTAAAAGCACAACCTTTGGTTAAAAAATGGTAGTAGCAGGGAACCTTTCAACGAAAAAAGCAATGGGAGCCAAGATAATGGTAACGAAAATGTATCTGTAGGCAACCAAAATTCGTAGGTCCATCCCATCTTTGGTCGCGAGCTTATAGAAAACATTGAGCCCCGCAAAGATTGTCTGAGCCGGTACCATCACCATCGTCGGTTTCAATCCACGAAGAAAGTTGCAGAGATCACAACCCATACCTATATTTGTTCAGCACAGTTGAGACAATTAAAATAAGAAAAAAAGAAAACCTTCTCACTCTCAATGAAAGATAGAGAAAGAGAGAAATGAGGAAGGGAGTTCAAGACGGAGGCTAAACGAACAACCTAGAACATCAATCAAGTACCCAGCCAGGTCCTTTTTTATGTGTACATACAATCAGCTCCAACTGTGAAAGGTTATGAAAATTTAAGAGCCAGGATATCCTTCCTAAATCGTGAAAGATTAACTGGAAATATTAAATTTCCCTTCTTTTATTTGATGGAGACAATTCCTCCATAATTGTCTACTGTTTCTTTAAATGGGTCTGTCCTCCCTTATCACACATACCTTATCAACCAATTCGCTTCATACAACCCCTCATGGCCTCATGCAATTGGAAATCAACCCACCCAATGAATCATCTTTGGCTCTTATATAAGATAGTTGAGTTACCCAATGTGATATCATGTTAAAGCTTCCATCTTAAAACCAATTGGCTTGAAGTAGGGTGGCCCCTTGTGGCTCTTATATAAGGTAGTTGAGTTAGCCACAGTCGATGTGGAACTATCTCAATAAATCGGATGTAAAATTTAGATTTTCAATTACCCTTTTACATACCTAACTTCTGTAACCTGCAGGACCTTTCTCCCACGGCAATAAGATTCACTATTCTCTTTTTCCTTATTCTCTATAACCTATTCTTTTCAAAAACCCTCAGGATTATTGGCTAATTAAATTGTATCTGCCCCCCCCCTCTCTCCCTCCGAACCAATGTGGGACACAGGGTGAGAACAAATCCTCACCCTCCATAGGGTTTGGGTCCTATGCACTAGAGGCTTGTCCCACACCATTTTCCTCTTGGCATTTATATGGAGTGTATTTCCAAAATCTATAATATTTTCTCGCATGCCAACTAGCTAGTAGGGTTTCATAAAGTTCCACGACCGGACCTTGATCATCACCTATATGTCTCTAAGCCAGCTTCCTTCCTAAGATTCTCATGTATCGAGTTTGATAATCATGAAGGTAGTAAAATCTACCCAAACAAAATACTCAACCTATTCAAAATCCCATCCAAATATTCAAAATCCCATCCAAATATATAACTAATGAGGATTAGAATGGAAAAGATATATATTATATTAGGGGAAGCCTAGATCGTTCTCATATGCAGAACATAAAAACACAATGGCCAAATTTAATTTAGAAAAATTAATTATTACAACAATTAAAATCAGAGAGCGGTGAATCTTCACGTACGTGAATGTACGTGAACGTCCTTGGTCCGTGGACATGCCATGTCCACGGACCAAGGACGTTCACATACATTCACGTACGTGAAGATTCACCTGAATCAATCCACATAAACAAGCTAGGAAGAAGAAGAGGAAGCCTCGTCATCAAGAATGCTCTGTGTTAACTACTACTTCTTCTGCTCCTACTTTTTTCCTTTTCCAAATACCCAAAACCTGAGAATTGAAGTTATAGGAAGCAGTAGCGATCTATTTCACAATCACAGCCAAGTTATCCGCTGGAAATCTCTGCAAATCTTGTGCCCATACATCAATTTGGGATTGCATCTCAATCAGTATCACGTACTCCTGCCACTTCCCTTGAATGGTAACCCTCTTATGAGTTATAACAACCTTACCCCTACCTAACAGACCTAGCAGACCCAACTACTGCGAGGGTTTGGTTATGCACCCTAACCGTTGCATGCTCATTGCACCTCACCACCTCACCACCTCATCACAGATGATTTTAACATCCCAATCAGTTTTTCAACCATTCCAACCAAACCTACACCCCGTCTCAACCCAGCCTAATTTTACACTCACGTCTCAGTTTCGTCAAAACTCCAGAAACCCAACTCCTTCACCATTGCCATCTCAGCCCAACCCTATTGTAGGTCCATGTTGCACTGTCTCTCCATCTCCATCTGGATCCTCAACCCTCTCTTAACCCTTTATTGATTGGTTTTGGAATATTTTTATCCTTTCACAATGGAATTGATTCAATCCCACTAAACTGAACAAGATCACGATTACCCCTTTAGATACATTTACCATCTATCCATCTTATCAGCCTCTTAAAATCATAAAGGAATGACCTAGCCCATCTCTAGTAGGTAGTGGTGTATAAATAATTTATTTGCATGCTATGACGAAGCTCATCTCACTTCTAAATACCAATAACCCATTAGAAAAGCCTTAAACTAAACCCACGGCCCATCCAAAGTTGATAAATAAGCTAATTGGTTTAAACCTAACTAATGGCTGGCTGATTTCAGTAATAATCGTTTCTAAGCGGTAAAAAACAAAAACAAAAACAAAAACAAAACAAAAAAATCCTAACGCATGTTACATATAATAAGACATTAGTTTTTTTCTTCTTCTTCTTTTCAAAATAAAGAATCCATAGGTCTAGTTTGTCTCGAGTTCAAGTCTCCTTATCTACTTCCCCTCCCTGCATATCCAAAAAAAAAAAAGGTAAGAATAATTTACATTGGGGGAATCAATTTTAGGCCTACACCAAACCCAACAAGTTTATGGCTCAATCTAGATCGGCCTGATTAATAAACATGTCGGGCTTGAGGCCATCACGTTTATAAATAGATAATACATGATGCAACCACCTAGCTCGATGGGCCCCCCATAGGCCCGACACACATTTATATCTAAACATAAACCAACTCATTTAAGCCTGACCTAGCCCAACCGTTTTATACTACTTGAAATCCCCATTTTGCCACCAATAATAAAATTGAAGAGTAGAAGAAAAGTCCTAATGAGTTTGCCCAAGTGGGTTTACTTCAATTTTCAAGATGAACAAGAGATTGATCGATGAACATGTGTGCCTGTAACAATAGAAAATCAAATTTAGAAATGAATTTGTGTGATTATGATGGTGAAGTAACATGCATTGTTAATACATGTTATCTAGTTTTATCTAGTTTGGCCGTGGGGACTTGCCCTAGTGGAATGGTTATTGAACTTTTGGGTGCAGAGAGCGAGTGATATCTCTCCCCACTTGATCTCACATCATACGTAGTTGTGGGTCCCACATTGTAAAGATGGGACTACATCCCATGGATGGTGTGAATCTAATGGAAAGGTCCCCATATGGGGAGAGGACCTATTCTCATGGAGAGCTGGACCTAAACAGGTAAGGTGGGTGAAAAAATTTCCTTAATCATACCTCACCGGTCCAGAGAAACAGTAAAAACCTTACCCTTATGAAGACCTACAAAATAATCCCACTCAAGGTTTTAAAACAAGAGAACGGTCATGAGATTTGTTAACACTAATGGCATCTTGGATTGGTTTGAATGGGATCATCGCATAAATCTATCCCTATTTTTTAAAAAGTTAAATTTTATTATAATTTTACTCTTGAATCTTACACGTGAATCAGAAATCAATCAAGATCGATACTGTTCTGAACCGACCGATACTGATCTTTTCGTTTTGATTTTTAGAACCATAATCGCAGTAGCACCACCAACCATAAGAAGCCTTACCTGATCCTTGGGAGTCGCCAGTTAATTCACTGCTAATAAACTTACGGCTATGTCAAACCTCGGTCAACTAAGCCAATGCATGCTCTTCTCTTATCTTCTGTCTCCAATAATGAATTAACCCCAAGAGTGGAGGTCTTGGAACCGAGGAGAGAGCTTTCTCTATCTTTTCACACACACACACAGAAAGAGAGAGAGAGAGAGAGAGAGAGAGTTTAAAAGGGAAAAATTTGCACTCCTAGTACACAGACCCAGTACACATTTTCTTGATTAATTTACTTATGTAGCTTTCCATGCCAGCAGTAGAATCTGCCACATACTTACAACCCAGTACCCCTCCCCTTAAACCTGACCTGCTTTGAGAGAGAGAGAGAGAGAGTTTAAAAGGGAAAAATTTGCACTCCTAGTACACAAACCCAGTACCCATCTTCTTGATTAATTTACTTATGTAGCTTTCCATGCAAGCAGTAGAATCTGCCACATACTTACAACCCAGTACCCCTCCCCTTAAACCTGACCTGCTTTGAGAGAGAGAGAGAGAGAGGGAGGAGTTTAAAAGGCCCAATTTACTTTCTGTAACTTTCCATGACAGCTATAGAATCTGTAGCTTTCAATGACAGCAGTAGAATCTGGCACACAGACTTACAAACCAGCACCCCTCCCCTTAAACCTGACATGCTTTGCTCTGGATCAAATGGCCCATTTCATCTCTCCATAAATGTTAAGCATTGAGCGCCCATCCACCCATTCATGACCAATCCACGGATGCAAACCTCTTGACATAGAAACATACATTGACGACTAGGGTCACCCATTATAATACTGTGATAGTCCTAGAGGGGTCATGGATTGGGACTTGGAAGTATATATGAAACTATTAATCGAAAATTCGATTTAATTTGTATTTAGATCCATTTAGAGGTATTCTTATCTTATCAAAGGTATCAAGATCTGAATTCAAATAATCCAGAATAAAATCTATCCCATTCCAATAGATATAAATTAATAATAAAAATTTAAGTACCCGTGGAGGGGAGAAAGGTATGTGTTACACAAGTCATTTGATTTCAACATGGGACGACAATTCTGTAATCTAATCCAAATCCATCAGATAATTACTTATAAAACGCATGTGACAACATACATAAATAAGATGTTGGCCAGCACTGCAGCCACACATAGCCTGACATGACATAACATACATAAGTAAAATACATTCAAACCATACTCCATTTTTTGCAATATATAAATAAGGCAACTCCAGCTCCACCAAGAGGTGGTAGATCTTACTTTCTTCCTATAGCCTGCTTGAGATGTTCAACACAAAGCACCAAACAGGTCTCTATGCTCCCATGAGCCCAAGAATCTCTTTCATCATAACTGAACCCACCAGTTCCAGAAGATGACTTTGAGCTCATCCCTCCATTCTTGTCCTCTCAGTTTCTGGTCATTATCGGACTATTAGGACCACTTGCCCCTATTTCTTTTACTGCATCATTCCATTATCGTCTTTTCAGTTTTAGGTCACTTTCAGCTTTTTAGGACCACATGGCTTCTCAGTTTTAGGTCACTATCAGCCTTTTAGGACCACCCGTAATTCTTTTATTTCAGGTCACTACCAGCCTATTAGGAGTTAGGACCACTACCTGCCTGCCCCTCTCTCTCTACTTCCTAAGTCTTCTTTATGTGGTTATGTGGTCAATATACTATAAAAACTGTACTTGTAAACCCAACAACCTCAGAGTGAACCTTTCTTGTCAAAATAGCATGGAAAGGAGACCAAACCAATTCCGCTGTGGGGGGTTAGGAGGGGTTGCGGGATAGGGTGGGGAGTTGGGGAGGAAAAACAGAGGGGGTGGGGGATGGGAGATGGGGCGGGGATTGTTGAGAGAAGTGGGGCAGGGATTGTGTAAGCAGTAAGGAATGGGAGGGGGAGGGAAGAAGTGGCTGACCATGGGTGGGGGAAGATATAGAGAGCAAGGTAAGGGGTGGTGGCTTGGCTCCGATGGGCTCTGGGATGAAAATGAATGCGTGAAGATTTTCTGTTTCTTACATTCTCTCACGTGGTCAATGTTCCTGGTTTCTTGGTTTTTGCAACTTTCCTTTTCAACCCATTAGGGAGTCCAGGGAGGGACAGGGATTGGTGTGCTAGCAACCAGGGAGAGGCTAGCAACCAGGGAGTCCTGGTGGGAGGAGGAAATCACAATAAGACTAGGTTGTGTATCTCATGTGGGATTTTTAAGAATCCAGTCTCACTTTTACTGTTTAATTAAAGTCTTTCAAGGATGTATAATGGCTAATGCCTCTTACTTAGTGATATAATTATCTGTATGTTCTCTACGGGTTCATAGCTTTCTTTTCTTTGTTTTTTCTTCTCCTACCTTTCTCTACTGCTGCATCTGTTTTCTTGGTATCTCATCTCCCACCCGACTTTTCTTTCTTTCTTTCTTTCTTTTTCACAGAACTTACAAACAAGGTATAAAAAAATTGGAATCAGATCGTGGAATTGACTAATTCTAATTAATATATTTTGAGTTTGATCCTGATTCAAAACTTAACAGATCAAGTTCACGCAAGAGAATGTTTTCGTACGTCCCTAGTCCATGGATTTAGAATCTATTAAATGAAGAGAGAAAAAATTGATTATAAATCAACGGACCAGATTGTTCTCGTACGTTCTCATATGTGAACATGAACTGCTCTCGTTCGAAACTGCCATTCCAATTGGAAGTTGTGATCTATGGCTTCTCGGCCCACTTTATTGCACCTATCCCTCCCATACGTTGCACATTAATTAGATACAATTTTACTTGAACACGTGCCACAAAGATCCTGAAGATTCACACACATGTCTATGTCCACCTGCTTGAGTTCACATCCTCTGCAGTGAGCACTGGATGATTGAGAGTATCTAAATTCTAAACACGTGTCTCAAGGAGCTCTTAGCCACCCGATGATCATTGCACCAATGCAGTGGCTGCGAAAAATTTTACACCCGCTTAAACTTAAAGCTCTAACATTGGGAAATAACGAATCAAATGTCCCTTAATTACGATAAATGCCCCTCCACCTCGTTCCAATTTAATTACGATAATGGCAACACCACTGAACTCCGAAGGTTTCCCCCTCTTTATGTCAGTGTGGTTGTGGTTCCACACTTCCACTCAGTCCCTCGTCTTTCTCTCTCTCTCTCTCTTTTCCCCTTTATCTCTCCTTCTGTCATTATCTTTCTTCATAATTCGAATCTGCTTGTAGCCAACAGAGAAGGGCTCTTCTTGTTTTTTCTTCTCAATTGTGCTGAAACATAATAGTTATGGTTCTTGATGAAGCTGGGACAAAAATGGTGGTATTCAAGGTGGGTCCACGCATTGAAAAGTTCTGAGGAATATGGAGTGGTTGAGTAAAATTGGAATTGTTTCCTGGAATAGATGAGTCCTACCATGCTAGCTCAAGGCTTATCGGTGGCAAGTGATAGTGCATTGACACTAACTAGTAACCACTTCAACTGGATGAGAAATTAAAGGTTCCATCTTCCGTTTGTTACAAATTCCCCACTAACTCTCAAAGCTATAAAGCACGTCTCCATTTCTCCATATCTCCTTCTCTTTGGTTTCCTCTCCTTCCCTTCGAACACCTTAGCCGCCTTGTGCTTTCTGGAAAAAGGGATCATCTTCATCTGCTTCTCTTCCAACCTCCATAAACTCCTCCTTCCAGAGACTAAGCCCCAAATAACCCAGAATCGATCCAAAGTGTTAACTGCTTCTATTACTTCCCTGCAACTAGCTGCGTTGTAGGTTTTGTCCTGAAATGTTTAGCACTGGTTATTATGTCGTCCGATTTAATTGGATGTCATCAGGACCGCCTGCAACATAGCAGCTCGAGAGTATAATAATGGGTGGCTTGGGAAAATGTTTAAGCTCCTTAAGTGCTTTCTCGAGAAGGCAATGGTGGTGGTGTGTTTCAAGGGACTACTTGTGAGTCCATAATCTTCCATGATGGGGTCAGACACAAAGCCACTAGAGGGGATTTCCCATCCAACATGGTGGGTTAATGTGTTTCTTGGTTGTTTCCTGGTTGCTTCCACCTTCTCTTTTCAACCCATTAGGTCTTGAGTGACTAAAGACGGTGGAAGATTGAGAGGATTGGACAAAGCGGATAAAGATCAGAGGGGGTATTGGTGTGCGGGCAAACAAGAACTAGGAGTCCAGGTGAGAGGAGGAACAAGAGCACTTGCAGGACGGTTTTGAGAAATTGTTCTTTGTGCATTTTGTATCATCTAGATGTTGCCATGGAAATAAAAGCATAATTGTTAGTAATGAAGCCATATTATGACCGATCTTTCTTGTTCTTTGTTAATTAGCTTCAATGAATCTATCTTTCCCTTTCTTACTTTTTTCTTTCAAAAACGAATGTGGTGATCATACGATATAAGACTTGAAAACTCATTTCTGCACTATGAATGCTTTCCTTCTTTCATTGAATTTTGGAACTTAAAATTGCCTTAGAAAATAATAAAAAGAAGAAAATTTGGAACCGAACAAAGTAGAAATGTTTTGGCTTTCTCATATTTCTATCTGTTCTAACTAATTAACTTTGATTTCAATCCCAACTTTGACCACGGCATTGCAGTCTTATCATTAGTGGGAACTTTCTCGAGTTGTGACTGAAGGTAAAATACCTATAATTCATCTTTTTTCTTTCTTTATTTCTTTCTTGATCATGAGTTGAGATAAGATGAGAATGATGTAAATGTGGTGTTTTCCTTTTCCTGTTATATGTCCATTTTTTTTTTTAATCCCAATCCAACTTGACAATTTAGCGGTGTCAATGGGTTGGGTTGGACTGGGTTGGGTTGGGTTGGGTTGGGTTGGGACAGGTTTTTTCTAAAACCTCGGTCCATCCCTAAGGTTTCTTAACTCAGTTCAAGTCTAGCCCAATCTTAGGTTGGAATGGAATATTTCAGTTCAACCTTAATTGGATCAAGTTGAACTGGGTTAACCTTGATTAATCATGTCAATCCATGTATATAGGCATCTGGATGGAATGGGGAGAGAGGAAAACATCATTAACCCTCTCATTCTCAAACTTTAAAAGCTAAGAATGTATCTTAAGAAATATAAAATAAAGACAGACATGGGTGGTATGTTTAAAAAAGATGTCGGTGGTGAATGTACATAATTTTCATAAAAATATGATATTTTATATGTTAATGTAGTAATATGATATATTTATTGTATATAATAATATAATACATTTATTTTGTATACAGTATCGAGTTGGCCTGCCTTACATCAGGCCTGAAAATTCTAATCCAAACCTACTCTAAATGTTGAAACACTTAGCCCAAGCCATGATCAGGATCAGGATGAGCTAGAGCAGATTCGGACTGGCTACTTAACATCATACTTAACACTATGAATACAATTTCCATACTGTAGTGAGAATCTCTTCACTAATGGGATACATTTTATAAATCCATTAATATATTGGCCCAAGTTTATTGTAGCTATTATGGAAGCAATAATCACCAGTCGGGCTATGATCTTTGTCACCTTCTCCATCATCCAACGGTCCCTATCACTTCGGTGCTTCCCTCGTGTCAAGATAGTGTTACACACATCAACAAAGTATGATGGACAAGGTTATGTTCCTGAGATATCAATTACCCGCTAAAGGGAATGCAAACCATGCAATAAAGATCCACCATTATTGGCTTGAGATTTTTTACTTGCTTGTAGTAAAATGATTAAGTTCTTCTTTGACAAATCGTTGTGGATTGGCTCCAGATTGCCGATACCGATCCAGATTGCCGATTCGGCGGATCCGACTCCAAGTTGAAATGTCTATTACAATTTCAAAGTTCAAAGTAGGACAAAAATGGAGCCATCCAAGGCGGGTCCACGCAATGAAAAGTTGCAGAGGAATATGGAGTTGTTGAGTAAAATCTCTCTCTCTCTCTCTCTCTCTCTCTCTCTCGATGAGTATGCATGTGACAAGCTTTTATTCGTTTGCTTTATGAAGCAAAGTGTGCAGCAGATTGCCCTCTTTGGGAACCTAGTAAACTGGAAATGTTTCCTAGAATATGTGTCCTACATTGCTAGCTCAAGCCTTATCACTTGCCACTGATGGTGCATTGACACTGACCAGTAACCACTTCTACTGGGTTAGATTTTAAAGTTCCAACTTCTATTTGTTACAAATTCTCTACTCCATACTCGAATCAACAAAGAAACCTTAGAAAACTCTCACAGCTAAAATCGCTTCTCCATTTCACCATATCTCCTTCTCTTTGGTTTCCTGTATCATCTGCTTCTCTTCCAACCTCCATAAACGCCCGCCAGACTAAGCTCCAAATAACCCAGAACCGATCCAAACACTCCTCCATGATGAACAGACTCCTATCATCCCAGCCATAAAACTGTCAAACCCTAACCACATTTCTTACATCCCAACAACTAGCAGGAAAATGCTTATCACCGGAATCTATGTCCTCAGATTTAATTGGATATCGTCAGTCACTAGATGCAACAGAGCAGCTCGAGATTATAGTAATGGGTGGCTTGGGAAAATGTTTGAGCTACATAAGTGCATCCTTTTCTCCGCAATGGCGATGGTGTGCTCCCAACTACAGACCGTATGCTGAATAAAAATGGTAAGTAAAATCCATGTTGCTTCTTCCTGTTCTTCTTTCTCTCTTTCGGATTTGCATTGATTTTGTTTTCTTTTAACTGAACAACAAAACCATTAGATTCAGAACTAACATAGTCTGTTAAAAAAATCAAGCAATCATTTTCCTATTCAAACTCAGAGCCAAGACAAAAAATAGGCAGGCTTGTTTTTAAACATGTGTACGATCAGCTAAGGTTTCATATTTGTTTGGAATGGCTTCTTTGGATCCAACTAGTAACCACCCCCTCCTAACCCTCCACCCTCACCCCCATATGCACTCCACCATCCCCACCACTTCACCTTGTCTTACACTATCCCTCATCATCCACCCAGCACTTCTTCTCTCCTCTCCCACTCCTGTTTCATATGAAGCTCTTTCTGTGGGAGATGGGGGTGGCAGAGAGGGTTTGAAAGGTAAAAGGAGAAATCGAGAAAGAAGACTAGTTGAAAATCTGGATAACAGACATAGCTCACACCCTGAAGAACAATCAATCACTTTCCTCTCTCCTTCATTGATGAATCGATTTGATTTGTCATAGCTACGTTCAAGCTTCAGAAACCTATAGAAAATAAAGATAGCAAGATTTTATTTTCTTTGAACACAGCCTTGATCAATCTTTCTCTTTCTCACTTCTGTGACTAATTAATTTTGACTTCCAACTTAACCATGGCAGTTTTATTATCAGTGGGTAGTGGGTTGGCTGCTGTCTTCTTCGCGTTCTCACTGAGCACAAAATTCCACTATTTTGGTCCTAGGATGTTGCATGGTGGGACCAAATACAGTGCCACTGGGAGGGGTTTTGTAATTGGAAAAACTTACAGGATGTATTCAAGAAGCCATTTTTTTTGAAATGCTTGGAAGTGATGATCTTGCCGATATTTTATCGGATTTATGGAGTTGGATTGGACAAAGTGGATAAGTAGCCAAGGAGGTATCGGTGTGTTAGCAAGCATGAATTGGGAGTCCTGGTGGTAGGAGTAACAACAGCACTTGTATACACAGGATTGAACAAGACGATTTTGGGAAATTGTTCTTTTTCACTGCTTCATCTATCAGTACGAGATTATTTATCATCTACATGTTGCCCATTGAAATGTAGCTTCAGTTAATCGATATATTATCTGTTAAAATACCTATAATCCATTTTTATTTTATTTTTTTCCTTCATCATGAGTTGAGACAATATGAGAATGCTGTATAAATGTAATATTTTCCTTTTCCCGCTGAACTATATCCATTTCTTTTTATTCAAATCCAACTTCCTTAAACATGTATCACTCAAATACAACAAAGCTAATAAGTTTGAGACTCTATGGCTGATTATTACATTTCTCCATGTATTTGACCAAAAGGTTTCATGGTTCGACCACAAACCTTCAGTACTGGGACCTTGAGCTGCCACAAGCATAATGCTTAGATTGGTAATGTTTAGTTTTGCTGACTAGTCAAATGAAAATGACAAAATTTCCTTAGAAGCATTAATGTGATCATGCCAAATGTGGAACTTGGTATGGGATACAAGAAACACAAGAAAATCAAATGGGTTAAAAGATAAGTGTAATTAGATCAAAATAGAGGGGAAGGCGATGTAAATTTCGCAAAGCCCAATGGTCAAAAGGCGATGTAAATTTCGCAAAGCCCAATGGTCAAAATTAAATATGGTGTTTATAAGTTGAGAATGCTTATGACTAAAAGGTACCTTTTATGTGAGGTAGACAGAACAAATAGAAGCTTATCT
>NC_056559.1:35430206-35461439 GCF_013358625.1 Macadamia integrifolia | reverse complement strand
CAAAAAAAAAACAAAAGAACTGGAACAAATAGAACTCTTATCATAAGGGTAAAAGGTTTAAAACAAATAGGGGGCCATGACAACCTTAGATGGGCAACATCAACCTAAGGTACTAATCAGGCCCTGAATACCTGCCGTTAGCAACAAAAAATTGATTGATTTTGCAAGTGAGATGACTATAACACAAGGATTTAGGGGATGGTATCGGCATCGGTACTATCAGTACCGATCCATATCTTATCAGATCGATGGGTATCGGTCGATTTTACCCTTGCTTTTTTTAAAAGTGCTAAATTTTTACTATATGGAAAACCAATCTAGATCGGTTAGGGATCAGGGATCAGTCTCAGCCGATACCAATCCAATACGGCCAATCCCAGACCGATACTTGAAACTAGGGGTGTCAATTTTAAGCCTGCACCGGTAGGCCGGATCGAACCCGACACATTTACGGCCCAACCTAGATAGACCTGTTTAATAAACTTGTCCGGCTCGGGCGTTCACGGTGCAAGCAGCTAACTCGTCGGGTTCCCAACCGAACCGACACGTTTATATGCCAGTCTTGAACCAACTCGTTTTAGCCCGACCTAGCCCAACCCCCTTTAATACTACATAAAATTCCTATTTTGCCACTACTAGTAAGAAATAAATGAAACTTCTTACCCTTTGCTTTGTGATAGGATTTGATTTAATTACGCTTTATTTTGTAAGTTGTAAATGTCATAATTTCTCATATTTCTTTGTAAGAACAACCATAACCTCATATCATTTCTCTTTTTTATTAAAGATTTACCTCACATATTTTTAGGCATTCAATCCACTTAAAAAAAGAATTTTAGGGTAGGCACATTTAAAACTAATTTACAGCTCGTTTAGACTTAAATATGTCCGTAGCCCAATTAAGACCCTTTTAAGGAAACCCGATTAAAGCCCAACATCGACCGACCCGATTATAAACCATATCATGCCCCCCAAAGCTAGACCCGTTTACTTAAACGGACATTCACAGTGCAAGATTTCTAAGTGATCAAACCCAATTAAACCCGATCGAAACAAACACAACCCGATTGATTGACACCCCTACTTGAAACCATGCTATAACACCATTTGAACCCAGAAAAAAAACAAGGGCTATGACACCACTGAAAACTAAAGAGGAGATTGAAAAGGCCATTGAAAACTACAAGAGATCGAGCGTATGTGCAGAGGAATTCTACTCCTTTACTTGTATAGCACCAATCGGTGCTCATTAATTAGATTTTACAAAAAAAAGTGCACATTAATTAGACTTTACAGAAAAAAGTGCACATTAATTAGACTTTACAACAAAAAGTGCACATTAATTAGATACGGTTTGATTTGTACAAGTGGCACAAACACCCTGAAGGATTCTGGCACGTGTTGCACGTGTCTATGCCAACAGTAACACGTGCATGATCTAAAGCTGTAACGCTAATAAGTAGCGCAACAAATGTCACTTAAATACCATAAATGCCCCTCCCCCTCACTCCATTCAAACGGTGACCACCACTCTAAATTCGAAGGTTCCCTCCCTCCTCTCTCTCTGTGTCTGGTTCCTCTCCCCATTGTAATGCAGAAAAACTTTCCACCCTCTCTTTCATCTCTCAACTTCTCTCTCTTTCTCTTCCCCTTTATCTTTCTATCTGTCACTATCTTTTTTTGTCATAATTCGAATTCAAATCTGCTTCTAGCTAGCCAAGAGAGAAGGGTTTTTACTTTCTTCTCAGCTATACTTAACATATATAGAGAGGTATGGCTCGTGATCTCTGCAACTTTCTTCAAGGTTTGAAACCGGCGATGGGGATGGTGCTGGCTCAGACCATCTTTGCGGGGATCAATGTATTCTATAAGCTAGCATACATGGATGGAATGGACATGCGAATCTTGGTTGCCTACAGATACATCTTTGCTATCATCTTCTTGGCTCCCATTGCTTTCATCGTCGAAAGGTTCCCTACTAATTCTATCCCTCATTTGTTACACCATCATACGATCGAACCCATTATTGATCAATTATACGTCAACTTACATACTTGCATTTTTATTTTCTCTAGAAAAGAAATCCATCTGTACAATGAATTTAGGGTTCTGGTTCTTGAGAATTTATTATTTTCTCTCGTTACATAAGGGGAAATTCAAGGGTTTGCCAAGTTGGCACCGTCTCGCGTTACGAAGCCCCTGAGCGTGTGATTTGGGTCTGATTAGGGTTTGACTCTTTTTATCTCCTTGAGGTCACTTAGAGTGTTTAGTGCTCTTCTCTATTTTCGATGAAAAATTAAATGGATACATGATACTGTGTGTTAGCATCAAAGGTAACAGGGCTTGCAAGCCGTGAACTTAAGGTTGTGCAAGGGGCCTTTGGGTGCTGCTAAACGCCCCTACCTCCCGCAGCCATCCATGACAATCCGCCCTCCAGCCCCCTCCTCCTGGAAGTTGTGTTTGGTAGCCAAGAAAAGAAAAGAAAAAGTACACTTTTTGTACTTTATTTTCTTGGGTTAAGAATTTTTCTTTGTCTTGGTATGTTTTCACCCAAGGAAGATTCAGCTTTTGAAATTCAAAATTCTTCTTGAGAATTGTGGAGTTTTCTTTTGCTTTAAAAAAATATATATTTATTGTAAAAACCACAAAAAAACGCGAGAAAATATGGAAACATAATAAGACAAAAAATGAATGATTACACAATGATTTCCTATGTGTCGATCTCTCTCTTAAAATTCAAAAACAAAATATTTCTTCTCTTTTCTTTTCTTCTCTTCTCTTGGTTACCAAACATATACACTCTTTTTATTTTCACTCCATTTCATTTCTTCTCTTCTCTTTTCTTTTCCTTCTTATTTTAGATTATTTTTTTCTTTTCTTCTCTTCTCTTCTCTTGGCTACCAAACATAGCCTAGGTTCTTTAAGCGTTGTAGATTGGTCTCAATGAGTCGTTTTACCTTTTTGCCGGTGTTTGGTCGTAGGATGATCAGCTCCTTTTGTCTTCCTGCTTGCGCCTGCAGAGTCAAGTTGCGTAATCCACGTCTTCCTTGGACTGGCTGCCCCTATATCGAGGACTGACTGCCCCATACGTAAAGGGTGCTTCTTCCTACTTTCTGAAAATTTGGTAGCATTGGGTGGGACCGCTTGTTCTTTTGGCAGGCTTCCTTGTTGCTGCATGGCGCTCTCGCTTCCTTGTAGCATGTCTCGCTGCTCTTGTAGGCGGGCCTCTTTCTTTTTTTTAGATGTGCAGTCATTAACCCAAAAAAAGAAAAAATTATTATTACATGAGAGGATGCAAAATGAAAATTTGAGACTTGTAATTTTCTTGAAACAATTTCCTTCCAATTATTTCCTTGAGGTTTTCTACACATTACTTGTGATAAAAAGATTAATTTCTTCTTTGACATGTATTTGTGCGCAGAAATAAAAGACCAAATTTGACATGGAAGGTCACATTCCTAGCATTTCTTTGCGGCTTATTTGGGTAAGCCATTCTTCTTTGAAACTGATCCTAAACCTATATCAGATCTCTTCTTCCAATCTTCTTCTGCTTCTTCGATCAAACTATAAAACAATTACTGTTAAGACTTAAATTTTTTTTTTTTTTTTCCTTCTTATTGATTAGGGGAACGTTATCTCAGAACCTATATATAGCAAGCTTAACTCTAACGTCAATGACATTTGTAGCAGCCATGAGCAACCTTACTTCAGCCATAACCTACATCATGGCAGTGACTTTTCGGTAAGGGTGTTAATTGGTTTGATTTTAGTGTATACAGTGTGGTTTGGTTCGGTTCACATTTATTCGGCTGAAATCAAAACTGCACCATTTACTAAACGGTAGCTCTTTCTGAAACCGCAACCATTTAGTAAATGGTTTTTGGTTCCACGGTTTTTAAACAGTGTCATTTTCTTATTTTAAATGGTTTTGATTGTGGTTTATTCTATACGGTTTCTAAATGGTTTACAATCGGCTTGCTAGTTTATTCGCTTTTTTTCTTTTTTTGTAGAAATTTTCTAGTTTATTCGCATGCTTACTAAATTCTGTTTTTGTTAATAAACGCTTCAATCTTATATCAAATTAAATGAGGCATTGAACAAGAAAGGATTTAACTACATAAATACATAATAAGAATAAATTATTGAATAGACTGTTGGACAACCTCTATGGTCCTTAATTCTTCCTTAAATTAAACCATTATGATTTGTTAAAACAACGAAATATTTAATCGTTATACAGGTTAATTGGAACGGTTTTGATGTTTTAAATGGTTCGATTTTCACGATGTCAATTCGGTTTGAAACCAACGGGTTAAATGGCTAAAACCTTCCCAACCCATTTAACTAATAGGTCTTAAACTTGAAATTAGAACCGAACTATTTACTAAATGATTTTGTGATTTCAATGTAAATGGTTCGGTTTGATTTTAGTAAACGAATTCAATTTCGATTTCAAATTCACATCCTTATTCCCCAGTAGGTTTTGGATTTTCCATTTTTCACTTACCCAACAAAAATAAATCCATCTTCTCACATCTATCCAAACAAAACCCTCTTAAGCTAGTTTATTGATGGAGTACTCGATCCCTTGCCACACACACACTTAAACACACTTCATGTTTAAGATAGTGATGGATCAGTCATGACATTAATGGGGCTGATAAATCGAAGGTTGGAGAGGATGGGAATTCAAACGTTGGCGGGGAAAGCCAAGCTGATGGGGACTGCCATAGGCATAGGAGGGGCAATGGTATTGACCTTCTACAAAGGGGCGAAAATCAACATTTGGTCAACAAAAGTTGACCTGACTCGTTGGTTTGGAAGCGGATCATCCACGTCAGCATTACATATGAAGTCTGAAAATCCAGTACTTGGATCATTACTGGCCCTCTGTAATTGTTTCTCTTATGCACTCTGGTTGATTATTCAGGTGTGTTTTTACAATGGCATTTCGAACAAAAATATTTAAACCCCTTGGAATTTTCCCCCTTTTTGACTTGATATTTTCTTTGCAGACTAAGATGAGTGAGAGTTACCCATGCTACTTATCAAGCACGACTCTAATAGCTATAACCGGGTCAATCCAGAGCTTCATATACGCTCTATGTGTACAGAGGAAGTGGGAGGAGTGGAAGCTTGGATGGAATATTAGGCTTTGGACCGTGGCTTATGGGGTATGAGATTCTGGATGGATGAATGCGATGGAGTTTGATTGTTTGTTTGTTTGCTTGTTTGTTTGTTTTATCTCTTGATGATTAAATATCTAAAATTGTATTATTGTTCTTGTGGTGGTGTAGGGGATAATGGGAAATGGAGTATGGGTTACCCTGGTAGCATGGGTGGTAAGGGCAAGGGGCCCAGTCTTTGTATCGGTGTTCAGCCCTCTAGTACTAGTGCTGGTTGCTATCATAGGATCCTTACTCGTTGACGAGAAGCTACATGTTGGAAGGTAAACAATATTTTACTTTTATTTCATAAATGCCCTTCTCTTAGGCTCCATTTGGTTGCAATGAGAATTTTAAGGGAATGAAAGTGAAATTTTCATAGTTTAAAAATAAATATTGATAATTATTACCCCATGTGATTGTATAAACTATTTAATTTTTTTAATCATATTTATTAATGATATATTTTGCATGTAATTTTTATTTTACATACTATAGAAAGGGGTTTTGGATTCAAAGTAAAGTGAAATTTTATAACCAAATATGGAATGATTTTAAGTTAATGTTAAAGTCAAATAGCTAATGATTGCATATATATTTTTTTTCTAAGTATGAAAATTTCACTTCCCTTCTTTTTAATTCCCCTTACAATCAAACATAACCTTAAGAGAATTACAATTAGTGATATATAAGATTTGAATAGCAATGGTGATGTGAATTCCTTTTACAAAAATTTTACAGTGTAGTAGGGGCAGTATTGATAGTGGTAGGGTTGTATGTGGTACTCTGGGGAAAGGAGAAAGAGTTGAAGAGGATGTCTCAGCCTATGTTATCCGAGAACTCTAGAGAAGCAGAGCACATCGAGGTGGCTGTCACTACCACTCCATCTTCTTCACCAGCTACCACTGATACCTTCCCCAACAGTAATCCTATCAAGAGAGAAACAAGATGAAACGTCTGTTTTTTCAGAGAGACATTTTTTTTAGGAGATTATAATGACTATTTGAAATGTACTATTTGTGGGGGGTGCGAGAGATTTTATGGTCCCATGTACGATAATGATATAGCATCACCTCATTCTCATTGAGGATAGCAAAACCTGTAGGGTTGTATATGAGTCCATGTCTTCATAAGATATTTGGAGTTAGGTATAACATTTGTTAATAACTGAGTTATTTTTCTTTTTGGGTATTAGTAAAAGTGGTTAATGGTACATAAAAATTTCACGATATGTCTAAAGATGTATTTTTTGGGTTTAAGTGATCCACAAAGGTGGAATCCACCACAAGGTTTTTCCTTAGGTGGATTTCATTTGTGTGAATCAATCCCGTATGGTTTGATTCAAATGAATTTTTTCACATGAACTTTAAAAATCTTCCAAAACAATGGAAATCATAGTTAAGAAATGTTATTACCTTCCGAGAACATATAAAGTGAATAAGGTTCCATTGAGATTTTATCTAGTTTGGCTATGGACATTTCCCTAAAGGAATGGTTATAGGACTTGGGTGTGGAGAGCGAGTATGGTTCTTCTTCTCATTAATCTCACATCATCCATGGGATGTGGATATCCTACCTTTGGAGTTTGGGACCCAAACTCATGGATGGTTTGAGATCTAATGGGGAGGGGATCCATTTTTAGGGAGACCTAGACTTAAACGGGTAAAGTAGGTGAAACAATATCCTTAATCTTACCTCACATGTTTAGAGAAACAGTAAAAAATCAAAACCTTACCCTTACCCTTACCCTTATCCTTTGAACAATTGAAAGTGGGACTCACGTCAAGACACATAAGAGGGCGAAATGATTATCCTATCTTATGAAAGGCAAAAAATTTATTGTTATTGATATTTCCACATGTACTTCCATTGGTTTCTACACTGCTTTTAATGGAACCCTCTCCATTTATTTATAAAGATTTTCTTCCGTGATAATACATAATCTTTAACTTAGGCCACTTTTTTTTTTATTTTTTTACTTTAAATCGTTGTTCTCTTTGGACCCGCTACTGCTTTTGCAGGTGAAACAAGGAGAGATAAAAAATGAGGTGGGAGAGAGGAAAATGTAGAGTTTTAGTTTGAATTTATAAATTGAGAAAAGGTTGGGTATGTTGTTGGTATATCTTAAGTAAACATCCACTATGACTATCTCTCTTCCCTTTTCTAAAAATGATTCTCACGTACTCCATCATGTGCCTTCATTGGTGCTTTTCACTATGTCTCTCTCTCTTTCTCGCTTATAAATTTTATTCGTTTTACGTCAATTCACCAAAATGATTCAATATAGCATATAAAAATATAGATAGCGAAAAGTGAATTAATCTTCATAGTCACAAGTAGAAAGACCCATAGTTTAATTTGTCCGAAGGAAATAAAAATTATAATGTTAACCGGTTTCGCACACTTCTAAATAGTTATAGATTATCTATTTGCACAAAAAAAAAAAAATTAAATAAAATGATTATGCAGACATGGGATATAGCTAATCACCAACAAGGCACTCTGCCCTTCCTTAGCGGCTCTCACTCTAACATTAGGTGGCCCCTTCTGCACACGGGTTGAGCTAGAGATCGGCCCCTCTGATACCACTGTTATAGTCCTAGAAGAACACAACCCAATAAGGTGAGAGAAGCCAAGACCATATCAACCCACATTAAGTTCCATAGAAAACTGATGTGAGATCAACCATCATAAGTTGATATGAGATCGTAACATCTACACAGATGAAATCTATCATAAAGTTAATTGTTTGGTGGATTTTATCTGTGCGGATCAATCTTATACGAGAATGGTTCCCCTACGAGTACTCAATCCGCTCTCGTGTAAATAAACCCTCAACGTTGATATTCTAAATTAATGAATCAATTCATCGCTGCTGCTACCATTTGGCCAAAAAATTTTGCTTCTTCAATTCTTTCTATTGAGTGATTGACAGAGTTTGCTCTGCTCATCCTTTAAAAACGAAATGTAGGCAGTGAAGACACACGGAGTAATAAAAGACCCAAAAGCTTTGATGTACAATGAATTCTCTCTCTCTCTCTCTCTCTCTCTCTCTCTCTCTCTCTCCACTGATCTAAGGGTAAAATGTGGTAAAATTTGAATTTTTTAAAAAAGGAAAAAGTTGGATACCATGTCGAAATATCATAAGATAGCACCCATCCATTGTATCTATCTGTCTTCCCTTTTTTGAAATGATATGATACCGACCATCATGTTATATATATATATATATAAATCCCTCTCCCTTAAAAAAGGCGAAAAAAATGGATCCATTCATAGCCATTCAAATTGGTATATGATTGATACAATTGGTGGGTATTAAGCCAATCCCGAGATTACGAACCTTGGTGGGCAATGAGGGTGCATTGACACTAACTAGTAACCACTGCTCAAATTTCATGACAGTGACGAGCAAAATTTGTTTCTTATATTTAACAACCTAATGAAGGAAGTTGAGTTTCAGATTAATGCCATCAAGACAAGCTCCAGTGATACCTCAAGGGAGCATGTGATGGCATCTGGTGTATAATTTTCAAACACGGAATTTCATCCCTATGACCTAGCTATAATAGTCTAAGATCTGCCGTGTAAATTAAATCCTCTACAAAACTGAAAACCTATATGAATTTTAAGTACTCTAGATAAGGAATTTTGGAGAACGATACATTTAAGAGTTCCAAATATGGATAATAGGAAGAAGAAGCATTATTTAAGTCTCCAATGTCAACATAAGTTTCAGAAAAACTTGATTGGACCAGCGGTCAAACCAGGGTTACATAACAAATATATGGATCCAATAGGAAATGCATTTTCCTATTATATATGTAACTGGTTCAAAATGGTTGACTCCCCCTAGTCAAACTTACACGCCATTGACCATTTTAGCCTCCAACCAGGCCCTCCTCCTCAGCAACAACATCTGCACATTATAAAGAAGCCCGTTTTGAAGAATAAAAAATTAGTGCAGTACTCCCTAATTGGTAATAGAATCACATCATATCCTTAATTATTTCGTATTAAGGGTGACCAATGGAACCAAATGGAAGGGTGCACCAAACGAGTGGTGGCATGGTCTTTTCGCATCCATCTGTGTATAACATTGGCAACACCAGACTTGCAAGGTTGTTTCACCCACCCAATAATTAAAGGAGTTAGATTAAATTAGTTGAACACATACCTGGGCCACATTTGATCGCACACTTGCGTTCACATCGCTGCTGAAGCCTTGCTGCAGTATTTTTAAAAGATAAATAAAAAAGATTGTCAGGCATCATTCTAATCAATGCTTTGTAGATATGCATTTAAGTTTCAAAACATAGAATCGGAAATTGGAATATTGGTCCCAATTGATTTTGATCTGGATCGGATCAAAATTGGCCGGAATCTACTCCAAGAAAACCCTTAGAATTGGTCCTCAGATCTGAAAACACAGAAAAACTATAGGGACTTGGACCATGAATTGGCCGGATTCAGGATCGGTTATTCCTGCTTTCTCAGAACCATTTCCCTAAGAAATTAAATGAAGAGAGAAAGAGAAAGAGAGGAGAACTTACAATTAGTGAGAACACAACCAGTGGTACAGGCATCGTAGCAATCGGAGGCATCTGAGTGGACAACTACGGCAATCTCAGATGATATTAAGAGCACCACCAACAAGAAAGCTGCTCCCATACGCATCTTCATCTTCCCAATCTCTATCTCTCTCTCTCTCTCTCTCGCTTAGATCTTAAATTTTTGTTTGCTTCTTCAGTTCTTTCTCTTCTCTGCTCTGCTCATCCATTAAATAGGAACTAAACTGACAAAAGGCAGGGAGTAAAGATAAGATCCAAAAGAGCTTTTAATGCTCAATGAATCAAAGTCACACCCATGCTCTCTTCTTCTGACGGGCGGCCCCCTACGCCACCGCCCTCCTCTTTTGAACCCTTGACTTCCATCTAAGTGGATAAGGTCTTTGACTTTAAAGTTTAATTTGGTTTCGAGAACCCACAATTGCAGTATACAGGTACACATAGCGGATCACCATGAGCGCGTGATCCAGGGTGGCAACTGAGTTTTGAATGGTATTTTCTTTTACTAACCTATATTTTGGGTCATTTTGGATCCAAAATCGTTAATTTATAGATTTTTTTATACTGTAAATAGAGAAAGTAAAAAAGAATAATGATTGGTGATTACTGTTATGTAAAAATATTATATTTACATACTCGTCCTCTCACACACCCTCTCCTTGTTTGACACCGCGTTTTAGTCATATTAGTTGATCTATATTGGTATTGATCAACACCAATATCAATACTAATACCAAATTGATGAATGGTATGGAATCCATAGGTACGAAGGGTCTTATTGTGAAAGTACGGTCATGAATTGGTATCTTTAAGGGAAAAATCATACCATACGACTGAACAAGTTAATATCTGATACCTAGAACCGTATTCGACACACTCTCTCCTTGTTCTCCTTGTTCTCCTTGTTATTCTTATTTGACCAATCATCTTGCAACCCACAATTGATGGGGCATATAGGCATAGATATCAAGGCATGCTGGCCGTGTGGCAATTCCTTGCCCATAAATAAAATGTAGAACCATGAAAATATGGATCCAGATCCTCTCCGACCACTAGGACTCCCAGTGTGACATCCGATGGTTGGGGTGCACATCATCGGAGTCCTCACTAGGTGTCCAGTGGTTGGAGAGGATCTGAACACAGGCAATGTTGAATTCAATGGTTTATTTTATAATTCAAAGAAAAACTAATTGTTTAGTACTTTTCATTTTACCATATAAATCTCTACCAAAGTCATGAACGGTATTCATCCTCCTCTTCTTTTTTTCTTTTCTTTTCTTTTTTTCTTTTTTTTTTTTTAATTTAAAGAGCCTCTCTCTCTCTCTCTCTCTGTGTGTGTGTGTGCGCGCGCGCGTACGCACGTTAAATGAAGGAGAAAGGAAGATGTATTATTACACTTTTGCTCTCCACTCTCTTTCAATGGTTGAAAGGCCCAGTGTGTACAACCATGCATAAAACCTTTCCTAAAATAATGTGATAAAATTAGATGCTCTTTTTTTAATTATTGTCTCATAATCTGGTTTAATATTTTTTCTGATAATGAATCTAATTTAACGTTCTGAACTAAAAGGGAGTGGCCGTACTCAAATGGCCTGGAGGGAGACAAACCCACAATACTAAGGCTTAAGCCATTTATTTTACATAGCAGACTAATGAATTTTTTTTCCTGAGAATAATAAGCAAAGAAATAAAAGCAAAAAATATTGAAAACACTAGACTCTTTCTCCTTCCCCTCCCCTCCCCCTATAACATACTCTCTCTTTATTCACCCAATCACCTGTATGACAAACCATCCTTCCCCTTGTTATCAATAAAATGTAGAAACATGAAAATATTGAATCTTCAAATAAAAAATAGTCATTGATCATGCTGGACCAATGGCTGAAGAGAGACCGTTCATTAGGAGCAAAAAAATAATATCCAATTGAGCTACAGTGGTTTAGCTCGGACAAATAAAAGATTATATAATGTAATAGTCTCTAGAGCACCAGACAAGTACGCTTAGCGCATCAGTGCATGCATCACTATCAAGTTCTTAAAACCCGCGGTCTGCCTTCACGGATATTGATCTAAACTAACCTCAACCGAACCATATCAAAAAGATTTACACATGTTTTTTAATGAAAATTAATTTTTATTCATTTTTACTTTTAGGTCGCAACAGTATGTCTCAGGCGTTCTGATCGATCCAATTCAAGTTTTAAAACATTGATCAACAAGGTGGATGGTGCGTGATCTAGGGTGGCAGTAACCTACAAATGGCATTTTCGTCCACAAATCTACATCTTTGACCACTTTAGACCCAAACAATAATATTTTTCAGTTTGACTAGAGTTTTGATACCCGAATTTGTTTCCCTATTTCCACCATATTTCAATTTAGGGGGTTATTAATTTGACCTCGCCAACCTGAGCCTTACCTCTGAACCCGAATAGGGTCTGAGCTAGGATTTTCAAGCCCACAACCAGGTTGGGCTAGCCCTGGTCTAAGCTCAGCCTGGTACACCCTAACACTAGATAATATGTACATAATTGAAGGGAAAAGAATGTCACTGTCATATGACCACTATGCCCCAACACAATTATGGAAGAAATGGTGGCTATGCCCCTGTGAAATACAAAATACTCACCTGTTGCAGTTGATGCCCTTGCATGTCCTCTTATTTGTTCCCGTGCTAATGCAAGGACCTTGCAACCAAGTAATATTCTTCATCCTATAAATATAAGTTATAAATATATAAGACTCATTGTCCTCACACTCTTTGTTTTTTAATCATCAACACACGCAACACCACTCATTATTTTCAGTTCTTAAATAATCTTTTTTTTTTTTTTGGTAATGAGTTCTTAAATAATCAAAACCCATTATTTTTTGTTTTGTTTTTCTATTTTTTAATGAACCAAAACCATCCCAACCCTGAAATAGCAAAAGATAGGGGATGATATGGGGTCAGTCAAAGCCAGTCCATCTAAGCCTAACCCAATAAGATAAGGATCAATCAGGGCTTCACTGAGATGTGTCGAGAGTGACAAGACTACAAGACTGAGATATCCTAATCCGTTCTAAGACTGAGTTGAGCCTGAACTGAGTTAATAGAATCTACGGTTTGACTAGGATTTTAAAAAACTCGGCCTAATCCAATGCATAGACCACCACTGCAGGAAAAAAAAAATAGCATGCAGCTGGTGGGAGTCAACCCAAAATACCAACTTTCTTTTTCTGTTATTCGTCGAACCGTGGAGAAGTTACAAGGCTTCAAACCACCAGATCCCATAGATTGAGCTACAGGCGCTTTGGTGTTTATTTTGAAAAAGTATAAAACAATATATAATGTCTAGACCATTATACAACTACGCTTAGCGCATCACCACCGGCATCAAGGTTCAAAAACTCAGGATCAATCTTGATCAATACTGATCTAATACCAATCTGAATCAGGTTGGATCGAATCATATCGAAAAGATTTTCCCTTATGTTTTATGAAAAAAGGTTTTTATTTTGCTTTTACCTTTGGGCAATACCACTGTATCAGAATTAGATTGGTCACAATCAATACCGATCTGATCCATCCAATTCTGATACACTCCTAAGAAACCTGGCCCTGTTTCACCCCTACCCTAGTAGATATGGCCTTATCTTTCTCTTTTCCGCAAGGATTTAGCTATTTGTATCAGCTGATACTAATACGATATGAATTGATTTTAATAAGGATTGGTATGTATCGATCACTTTTACCTTATGTTTTTTCAAAAAGAAAAATATTTTTTTTTTACTGTTTTAACCCCTGAAACGATATAGGCACTCAATCCAAATCGATCAAATTTGAATATCAATGTTAATCAATACCAATATAATATAGCCGATATGACCAATACGATACCAATACTTGAAACCATGCTTCCAAGGGGATTTCTCTGTTGCTTTCACTGGTTGGAATGAGTTCGACTTTGGCTCCTGAGGTCCAAAGTGTGTTCCGGTGATTGGATTATTTCAGCTCTCCTTTTTTTTTTTTTTTTGGTAATTTTCGGCTCTCCTTTTGGTGGAAATGAATGGATTTAAGAGATACCTTCTCCAACGTACATATATCTCTTTAGCTCAATTTAGGTCCGGTCAGCCCGAGGTTGGGCTAGATATCATAGCCAAACCCCAACCCTATCATGCTCAATCCAATGCAGTTTTTTTTTTTTTTTAATCAAAGTGTCCGGATCAGTTTATATGCACCTCAACTAATTCTCAGAGAGACTAGCACAACAATCTACCGTCACGATCTCCACTTAAATCTTAGATGCACAGATGGAGAATCTAACCTGAGACCATGCACCTATCCACATAATCTCCAATCACCTTAACCATCTGAGCAACCCATGGATGGATAACCCAATGCAGCCTAACCTTGATTGTGCAGGCTTTGCCGGGCTGGCCGGCCCTAATTGATATCCTAACAACCCCTATTTTAATAATTTTAGAACTTGGCATGGCCGATAGCTAGCTTTATTATTTTGATGGTATGTAGATATTATTATTATGTATAATTATATATTTTATATTTTATATTTTTTTATATAGGAATGGGCTAGGGTGGGTTCAGCCCGAGGCTTCAACTCAAGCCCGGTCTAGTCCTACACCAAGCCTAAAAGTATCAACCCTATATGCCCAGGCTAAAATGCCGAGCCAGGCCCTCTCGGGCTCGGGCGGCCTCAGTTTCGTCGGGCCAAAATTATACCTCTCATGCACTCTCTTATAATCTCTAGATTTTTGAAAATTATTTTATCACTTGGCAAACTTTATTTTAAATCACATACATGCTCGGTCTGCATGACATAAACTTGGGCCAACGGGCGGTCTTAAGTTAGCTACTCCCTATTTGATATATTGGAAAAGTTGTTAGATAGGCCATTTTTGAATTTGGTAGCCCATTTCAACCTTATGCCAATCATAATATTGGGCTTTTCCCTCTATTTTTATCATTTTCCTTGGTCCTTATGGAATCAGAGATGCGTCCCTAATGGGCCTTGCTGCCAACACCCCAAGGGCAGATAATCAGCTCTAATGGGAGTAATCTGGAAAGGTTAATTTAGCTAATTTATGGGCCGCCCCAACCTTTGGACATGCAGCTGCATAAGGATCCAGGAGAGTACTAATGAATAGTGAGACAAAATGGAAGTGGGCCTCATAGTCTTCCAAGGGACCCCATACCTCAAAAAGCCCAACCTTTTTTTCTCAATATGCTCCATCTCCCAATATCAAAGGTTATTTCTGTCACATAAAGTATAAATAAATAAATAGACAAAGAAAAGATAGATGCATGAAAATATTGAATCCAAGGGTTTATTTGATAATTTAAAAAGAAAAAAAAAACATATTTGTAGCCTCTTCTCATTTTACTACAAAATTCATAATAACCAACTTGGACTTTAACATTGCCCTAAAAAAACGAGGACAAAGTTATCATGCACTTTCTATAGGTTCTAAGCTGTGCTTTACATCTTTGATTGTTGACTTTTCACTGTTGTCATCTGCTACTTTCCTTCCATTAACTTCCTTGCTTTTCCCCCATAAGACGGCAAAGAGGCCTCCAACCAAAAATATCCCACCTAAAACACTAAGAACAATGAAAAAAATATAATAAAATTAGATCCTCTTGTTAGAATTATTGTCCCATAATCTAATTTAACTCTCTAATTAACTAAATTTAATTATGAAAAACGTATTTCTATCAAAAAAAAAAATTATGAAAAATGTATATATTACCTTCCTAAACTGGTAACTTCACCCATAAATAATGACGAGCAAAACATGGTAATTATCAAAGACAAGGGGGTAGACATGGCTAGGAACACAGGACCCCTCATCTCAATACACCATGATTGTAAATAGAATGAAACTCCGGTAACCATAAATCCCTGTTACAAGCCACAACAGTCATTAGTCTTTCTTTTAATTAAAAAAATGAAAATTGAGATATATATATATATATATATATATTTTTTGAGAAAAGAATCCTGTCCGATTTGGGTATAGAAAGACCCACCAGCTGCCTCCTCATGTACTAGGTATTTTCACGCCCTGCTATGTCTGAACGTGAGAACGTTAGACAGTCAAGGTTCCCTTAACCATTTTTTTTTTTTTTTTGGGGGGGGGGGAAGGAGGAGGGAATAAGAGATGTATGACTATCAAATTATGGATGAACTTTGGGTGGGTGTATCAGTGGAGAATATACTAGAACAATGAGAAACTACATGAAGGAAGAAGATTATGAATAAAATTTACTTATTTTCTTACACAATAGGCAACTGCAACAAGTCCAATGTCCCAATGCAACTTCCATTTATGAAGATTTCTCGAGAAAATAATAGCAAGGACAAACGATTGAATGCTGCTGAGAAAACACTGAAGGGTTGTGAGCAGAAGCTTCGATGGGTAGCTTTTCAAAACAAGACCCTGTCTCCAATCAAGTTGTAAAGTCATCAGCCACCATTGTCTCAAGCTTAGCTAAATATGGCCAAACTGGTTATATATGCACCTCTTTTGATTAAGTGAAAGAGAAATTAAGAACAAGTTTTAAGAGAGGCTACCTGTAATACGATCCACAAACCCCATAAAGTGTTGGAAGAGAGCATTATAAAGACACCCTTTATCCATGTCCTTGTTGCATGGACAGTAGCTACAGAACCACCTTGATTATGTTGTCCCAACAAATGCAAATGGGTCAAGGGTTTTAGATGTGGGCCCTTGTAGAAGGCGAGAGTCGCAGCACCAGCCATGCATAGTATGACACCTAAACTTTTCACATTTCCTGAAAGGGTCCTAAAATTCACAGCTTCCATCCTGTAATATATATATATATATATATATATATAGAGAGAGAGAGAGAGAGAGAGAGAGAGAGAGAGAGAGAGAGAGAGAGAGAGAGAGAGATTAATGTAGATGAACCAAGAAAAATAAGATATTATGACTAAATTCTCTATTGATGCACTTAGGGATTATTACAATGAATAATGTTATATCTGATTCACTAAAAAAAGAAATTAATAATAACAATGTTTTACCTGTTGCTTAAAAATACATGGCTAAACTTCTTTTTTTTTTTTCTTTTTTTTTTTCTGAGAGTGGAGGAGGCGAATGGCAATTATATTCAACCAAGCAAAAAGACAATAATGAACCAATCAGATCAGATTCATGTGCGAGATTGATGTCTCTAATATGTGAATTTGAAATCCATTTTCTCTCTTTACATTTAATGGATTTCAAATGGACCAAGGAGGTACAAGTCTAGTATGTGAACCTGATCTGTCATAGGGGTTCGGGTTCGGGTTCGGGTTCGGGTTCGGGGTTCAGAAGAAAGATCAGTCTAAAATAAGGACTAGGGGGATTACATCCAAGAATGATAAACATGAAGGATCCAAGCAGAGACTATAGGGATAGCAGGCAAATGAGGACCATATCATATATTGCAGAGAAAAACGGTCTAATGTTCAACTTACGTCCTCCGTCCACTTTCTCTTCTCAGTTTTCGCAACTTCCAGGATCAGTACTTCATCATTTATAAAACTGAGTTTATTTATGGGTTCCATTAACCTTATAAGTTTTCTCTATAAAACTGTGAAGCTGTAATTAAACTTAGAATGTTAAGAAGAGATCAGAAATGTAGAAAAACAGAAAAAGGGTTTGACAGACAAAACCCTACCTGAGCAGAACAGCCAAGAAGAAGGTGATGACAGGAAGGGTGTTTGCAGTTGCAGCTGCCAGCGTTGCAGAAGTGTAAATGAGGGCAACATTGTAGATATTCAAACATAAAGTTATCCTGAAATCCAAAACATACCCATGTCTCAAAACTCACAAACATTAATGGGGTTTAATTTGTCTACATCAGAAACTTGAAAAATTAATGGAGAAAGAGAAGGAAAGTTGAAATGTTAAATCAAAACATTACCCACACAAAGACAGCGCGAAAATCTTGCAGAAGACCTTGAATGAGAGTGGTGGTGCAGTTTTCCTAGCACAGAAAGAAAACTCTCAAACTGTAAATCTTAGTCTTCAACTGTTAAGCTTAAAGGCTCATGAAGAAGAAGAATAAGGAGGAGGAGGAGGAGGAGGTGATGTATCATATGTACCATCATACCTTTCGAAAATAACGGCAAGAGGGACCAAGAATATGGTTGCAGCAGCTTGTCTGTAAAAGACAAACACGAAATTGTCCATTCCTCCATTGAAGGCAGCCTTAGAGAGTATAAACATACCAGCATATATGAATTGTATCAAAATAGCAGCCAAATAAGGCTTCTTTCCATCCATTATTGTAGAGACTTGGTTTCTACTTCCTGTCTACTTTGAGATTTCGTTGTTACATGTAAGTGGAATGATTTATATAAGCTTTTTACTGGTCATTTAAATGAGGAGAAATTAAAGAGGACCAAAGTTTGGAATCTTTTTCCTTTTCCTTTTTCTTTTTATTCCCTCCAACCCTTTCGTTTTCTTTCTAGCTTGTTCAGGGTTGGGTAAACTATCTTACATGTTTGATTGATAGTGGGGCACTAGGAGCCTGGGGTTTTAGTTTGTTTTATTTATTTTATGAGATAATGTTCCAGAGGCGTAGCCTATGACCGTGTCTTTCTACTCTTATTTATCTCTCTCTCTCTCCTCTTCTAGAAATAATATATTTATCCCTTATCGTGAAAGGAGAAAGATTAGTATAAAAAATATTAGCACATACTTCTAAAAGGAGAAATCAATCCTTTAATTTATTTATTTTATAATATTACCAAGAGCTTTGCTAACTTCAAAATATGAGGTGATCGAAGTCAGTAACTTTATATATTTATTTATTTTATAGTTTAACGAAAAGCTTTGCTAACTTAAAATTATGAGGTGATCGAAGTCAGTACCTTAATATATTTATTTATTTTGCAGTCTAACGAAGGGCTTTGCTACCTTCAAAATATGAGGTAGAATACTGCTCAAAACCCAAGACATAATAATAATAAATATGTAGTTTTATTCACATGGGTTTTTCATTATTTTTCAAAAGAGAGACAAAAAAAAAAAAAATAATGTGAATATTTTCTAAGCCTCATGTTTAGGGAGACTTTTCCCTAATAATAAAATGGTCCTTCTAAGTTCTAAGTATCATTACGCCTGATGAAGTATAACACTTCGTTATTTGCCACTTGACAATACAGAGTTATAGTCTAAGTGATAGAGGATTAGATTATTCATTTTAAACTGAAATTGTACAAATAAGATGCTTGTCTGATCTTCTATCACATGGATTAATTCATATACTATTATATGACAAATAACGAAACATTATAATAGACATACTACTTTCAAGAAAAAAAAAATCATAATAAAATACATATGACCTTGTAAAATGGGAAGAATTTAGTTTTTTAAACCCACACAATATTGGGCATCAAACCATCAATGTCATGGAGGGGTCTTAAAACTCTTTTGATGAAAAGCAATCAACCAGTGATTTCTACGATTTGGCAAATTAGGAATCCGTTAAATCACTTTAATTTGAAAGTGGAGTGCCATGCACCACATACAGCGCACAAAACAATCAGCCATGAACCACTAGTTGTAATGACTGAAATTGCCAAGAAATTAACCATTACAGGACAACTCTTTAAGCATCTTATGAGCCAAAGCTTAACCCACCACTAAGCTTATCTCAAACTTTTCATTTAAAGCAATGAAGGTCCCCACACCAGAATAGAAATGACTTACATTTGCATTGATGACTTGGAGTCTTATGATTTGTCATGGATTTTCTCTTTTTCAGTGTACGTCCAATGAATTGGAAGGGTTTTTTGAGTTTAATTAAGAGGAATACCATCCAATGCAAATCGTCTCATCCCTTCCTAGCAGTTACCTTAGACCATATAAAGGAGAGAAAGAGATTGAGTCTCGTGTACAACTTTCATACTCCAATGATCTACTTTCTCTTATGAGTTGGTTTCTTTCTTCTGTTCTATTTAATTTCTAACTCTTCAAACTATAGTTTCTTTCCAGATAGAGCCGACATTAAAATACGCAAGGAAACCATGCATGAACAATGTGGTTTAATTCGACTAAGTTTGTTCTAGAACTTTGAAATTTTAATTAACCTATAAGTGATAAGATGTTACGTACGAGAGTTTGAATCTATTCTTTATGGGGTGGCATGCGTCACGTGCCGTGGGTGCAGCTTGGTAGTTATTTTTTATGGCTATCTTCTCAATAATTATTTATTATTGTGTGATCATATTTTAATGTTAGAGTGGAATTATATGTTATGTGCGAAGTGTTGTTAGGAGTAATTATTTAGAAATTGTAACTAGTTGTATTCCTACTTAATGGGGGTCACTCTTGAATGGAACGAGGACCTTAATGACAACACAATGCTCTAACGAGTATCAAGACGTCAAGCTTCTCTGTAAAGTCAAGCGCATCAATTAGTATCAAAGCCCAAGCAAGAGGTTCAGCAGTGAATTTCTTACATTTTTTTGTGGAGAAACAAGGTCATGGCTTCTTCAATTAAACCAGAAGAAAACCATCAATCCGCAGAATAAAGCAATATGAGAGGTCTAGATACCATGAAGATTCAATTTCCAATGAGCGATCTTGAGGACAATACCAAACTCAAGGAGGATGTATGTTATATATGAGAGTATGCACCTCTTCTTTATGGGCGGGCATGGCGTGTCATAGGTACAGTGTACCATGTTAATTATTTTATGGTTATCTTCTCATAGTTACTATTGTATAGCTATATTTTAGTCTTGTAAGAGTGTATGTTATGTGGGAAGTGTTGTGGGTAATGATGAGTAGTTTATGAATTATTATTTAGAATTTGTAACTACTTGTATTCCTATTTAATCGAAGAATAACCTTGAATGAGACAATGATATATTTGTATCATATTATGGATCAAGGAATGTGTTAGGCACCCTGATCTACGAGTTAAACTAGACTATCTAATAGTTTATTATATTTATTAGGCAATGAATACTTCAAACGAACAAACATAAAATCTTAATCTACCAAAATAAATGAATCAGGTACAAGAAGATAAAGAAAAGAGAACTCACCTGTAAGCATCAGCTACAAAATAGATGATTAGTGTGCGATCCTATTTAGTTAAATGATATGTGAATAAGAAAATAAAATCTAAACCAAGGGTAATCCAAAAACACAAGATTGAAAATAACTCACTAGATGCATGAGCACTAAATATGAAAAAATACACAGTATACAAATGCAAAGCTAGCCTATTTTACCATGGACCATGTGATAATGCATAGCTGAGTCAATTTGATGGAAAACTCCACATCCTTCTCATTGGTTAAACTGTAGAAAAAAATAAGTCAATCAAAATTGCAGAGTTACAAAGATATCACTTTGTGTGTTTGTATCCATTTCCCTCTTATTATGATGGTTTCACAATTTTTTTGAAAATTTGAATCAAACTTTGATTCTATAATAGAAAGTCAAATTTTGAACTAACTTTCCTACTTTGGACTAATATTTTACCACTGATATTGGTGTATTGATTGGAACCATACATATAATGACATTTAACAAGTTTTGATACAATGTAGGAGTCTATATCCCCTTCTCTGTCAAGTAACTTGGATGGTGTGAGAAGGAGTGTGGAGGTGGCTACCTACTTACCAGGAGAGGAACCTTTCTCTATAAAGTAACACAATTAATTTTTTAATACGCTTTTTATCTACCCATATATATGTATGCATGGCTTAACGATGTAATGTGATCTATGTAAAATGAAAATTGGAATCGTTTATTTATTCGCTTTCTTAGACTTTTTCGCCTCCCCTAAAGGAATCAAAATCACATTCATACAAAAAAATATTTCTATCTGTGATTCATTGATATGATTAAAGTAAAGGTCATCACAACATTAATATCTAAAAACAACATTATCCTAATCAAACATTCAATACATTTACAATAAAATTATTCTGAGTGGCTCAAAATGAGAGCGCTTTATTATCCTTTAATAAAGTTTCCAAAATTATAAAGACATAAGATCAATCCTTTCCAGAGTAGAGAAAATGACAAATAACCTCTCTTCCCCACAAACCCCAAACCCCCCCCCCCCCCAAAAAAAAAAAAACAACCCACAACTGCTTAGGCTAGCTAATGGGTTCAGAGGACGTTTTGATATGTGCACAAGTATGCCATGTTTAGGGTCAAACTTATTAATTATCCATCAAATCCGCACAGCCAAAGCTTTTGGATTTTGATTCTTTAAATTCTTGGGTGTTTTACAATCATATTAGCAAAAGCATATCAACATGCGTTGTTAGGATAAGTAAAGGTACTTATCCTGAAATGCAAGCTTAGATAACTATGAAGTTCAATGTTAGTCAGTAAATATCCTCTTGATTTCATTCATAGAGGAATCCTTGTTGGGGGTATGACGTCTTCTATTCTATAGCACGAGTTTGTGAGTTAATTCCAAAGGGCTGTTGAGGCCTGAAAAAATCTATGCCTCTATATATGTTCGCTATGCAAGGTATTCTCTGTATCTGAGTGAGACGTGAGAATAAGTGGTTGTAACTATATTCTCCATTAATAGTGAAGTAGTTAGGTCTCATCTCACTGTGAATTTAAGCAATCTTATCAAATCACATAAAATCCTTGCATGGTGTGTCTATTTGTTTGCGATTTCTATTCTTTTCTACACTGTTAAAGGTTTTTGTTTCTTTAATCTCTCCATTAGTGCACTCTTCAACCCCATCTGTAATATCTTTTCATCGTTAGTATAGTAACATCTGCATGAGCTGGAACTATCGCATTTTGAAGTCACAGATTAATGACCTTCGGGTTTAGACAAGATGGTGTTGAGATTCTATTAGTAAATATCACTCTCAACTAAACAGAATAGGCTGAGATTACTTCCCCAAGTAATAAAGGCCAGCCTTTTTTATGGTCCCACTTGAGTTTGGGCCATTAGAAAAGCATAAGATTTGTAATCCATTGTCCATATCTGGTAAAAGGTACGTCAGGTCTGATTGGATTAAGATCCGGTCGCAGCTAACAACTAAGTTAACCGACCTGATTCTAAATCAGGTTAAATTAATAGTTCATCTATCTAGATGTTGAGAGTTATAGAGGTTTAGTCTATCATTTTGTTATCTTCGTCTAATGTCTTAAAGTTTTGAATCAGACCCTTCAACAATGGTGCGAAAAAACTTAACAGGTTATAGGTCTCTTCTCAATATAATACCCAAGTGCATAAGGGTAATTATCATTATCTCGCCAAATAAATGGATTAATTAGCCTAAATCATTACATGGTAATATCAGGATTTTATTGATCTAATTGCATGCAATTAAGTATATTTTTTTCTAGTTTTTATCAATATTTGAATTGAACGAAATCAAATAAAATGGAAATAATAACTGGATGTAGAGCAAAACGTATTTTTTATTTAATTGCACATCGGAAAGAGATAAGATCCAAATTCTTATTCCAATTAAGTTTTCATCCACAAGGACCGTAGCATATATAAGCACAACATACCAACTTGTCCCAAGTGTTGAACAAAGAGAGGGAAGCTGTTTGATCCCTTCTTTTCCCTCACTAAGTTTCCTTTTGACTTTTGTGAGGTTCTCAATCCATCTACATGTCATGTCCATTACTTTGTGAGAATAAGAAAATGTTTCAAATGAGGTTCCATGCCAAGTGTTTCTCTTATTCATGTATGAAATAAACAATGTGAATCATTCTATTCCAATCTGTATTTCTTGTCAATTGAATCACTTCAATCCTTTTTCCTCAACTTGAAATAGTGAATGAAGAAAATATTTCAAGAAAGAATAATTCCAGAGAAATAATAGGATTCTCTCATATTCCTATGACTCAAACTAAAAGCTAAGAACAAGGAAGAAAATGGAAGAAAGAAAAAAAATATGGGAGCAACCATGACTGTAGGTTAGGTATCTTCCTTTGCCTATCATTAAAGTTTTAAATGCAATGGATGTTCAAGCATATCAAATTAATGAAGAACGCTACCCGGAAGAATAAAAAACTGTAGGAACAGTACTAGTGATTGGAACGTGTGAAAGGACACGTGGAAAATTATAACCAATGGGTTCATGATTCCCTTCTGTTTGGAAGGTAAAAGGTTTTGAATAGAGCACTAATTAAGGATTTTCAAAGGCATTTTTTTTCCCCCTTTCTTGGTTGGAAAATGACTATACAGATAAATCAAGAGTTAAATGGCATCATCAATAGGGTTCAATACCAAGAGGGAAGCATCCAACTATTAAAAATCTCTATAGAAATGGATAGCATAATAAGAAAGTCTATGAACAAGACTGATAATACCCCTTTGAACAGTAAAAACCAAACTAAAAAAAGAATTATTCTTGAATCCAAGATAAATAATTCTCCTCATCCTCTCCACCTCTAACAGATTATGCTTAAAAAAAATATTCTTCCACAACAAAAAGAAAACCCGCACGTTTAAAAATAATTAATGTACCTACCAAAAAAAGTCATATGTATTGGAATTGAAGTGTCCAACCCACCCAAATTATCTGAAAGAGATGGTGGGCCTGGGCCTGAAATGTGTGCCTGATTGTGTTGGCCAGATGTAGAGGTGTCAAACCGTCGGTCGGTTCATTTTCAATCGATCTGAATCAGTTTTTGTATGCACCAGACCAAATCGAAGCCAAGGTACGATTCAGTTTCAGGTTGGCTTAACTGGCTCTTATCAGACTGTAATTGGGTTGTCATACTAAAAACCCATTTTTATCGATTTTATGTTCATTATTGGTTTTTTGGGTTCGGTTTTGTTTACGTCAATCCAGTCGTTTCAGTATAGAAAGAACTAACCACCGTACCCTTAAGCATTCGAACCAATTTGGTTCGATAGGTCTGACCTATTTGGGCTAGAATTTGACACTCATGAATAAATGGGTCTGTGCGTCATATCTCGCCTGGGGCCCATCCATTAGTTTTGAGCCCATTTATGTATATTGAAGATATCTTAGTGTTGCCGCAAGAAGTCATGGACCCACTCCATCAGCAAGATTGTGGACTTCCACCGAAAAGCTTCCACATATAATCGGTGGTAAATTGGTAATTGGAGTTCTAATAATGCATATAACAGGTCAATCAGGAAGAAAATAGAAGAAAGAAAAAAATAAGGGAGCATCCGTGACCGTAGGTTTGGTATCTTTCTTTGCCTACCATAAAAGTTTTAAATGCAAAGCCTGTAAGGTCATATTGTCATCAAAGTGGTGATCTTCCTTTTTTTACCCTTTCTCTCATTCTCAACATATCATCCAATACGAAACTTATTGCAAGGGTAAAAAGAGTTCAAAATTAAAAGTCGTTTGATGCATGTCCTATTTGGAAACTCTTTTTTACCCTTCGTTATATATTGTATTGAATAAATTTTAGTAATAAAACAAGGAATAATTAAAGAAGGTTATAACTTCTAGCTCACCACGTTAAGGGAAATGTATGCTCCTTGGTCACGCGGCCCCTACATCCTACATCTAGACACAATGTAACAAAATGATGATTCCACCCTTGTGAAAGTCAAGAAACCTACGTCCTATTGATGCCCATTAGCCTCCCCTTCATTGACCCCTATGCTGGTACAGGAACTACGCAACAAGGAATCTTTCTTACCTTGCTGGCGTAGGAAATGCTCATACACAACAAATGTGGAAAAATCATGTTACTCCCACCTTACAGGGTGCTAAAGATGCTCATGTGCACTCTCTCATTGGCTCACATGCTGATGTTATACAAAATAACATTTTCTTGTCCTAAATTTATATAAGACCCCTGAAATATCAAACTCATTCTTTAATGATGTGGTTATAATTGGGGTATCTAGAGTAAGCTTTTGGTGCAGTGGCTATCTGAGTTGGTGCACACATGTGGTGGACCTAGTATCACTTATACCTAACAATATGAACCCTACAATGGTTCATTTTTATCGCCTTTTCTTCTTGGATGCTTGGCCTTCTCTTTTTCCTTTTGTTCATCTTTCCTTTATGTCATACATCAGTTCTTCCAAAATCTAAATTGGTCCCATCCTTTTTTTCTATAATCCATTTTCAAATAATATTTAGAAAGCATGATTTTTATTATATATATGTGGAGATCGTATAAAAGTTCAGACATGGCATGCATGTAGATGGACCATGCAGTTTTATTTTACTTGACATAATCAATAAAAATTAATTCAATTTCACTTGTAACCAAAATAGAGTTAATTTAAAAAATAAAAAATAAAAGAAAGAAAGAGAGGAAAATTTCACGAAGTTCAATGGATGGAGCAATCGGCGGAGAGGTTATCATGCAACAGTGAGGGTTATGCTCAACCATGATCATTCATTCATAAATATGGAAATGTTTATTGACCCTAGGATAATAGCTGAATCCGCTACACTTCGAGTATAAGAAAACTTTCTCCGAAAAATAAAATACAGTCTAAATTTTCTACACTTTATATTGGCAATATTATTTATAATGTGATAATGGAATGCAAAGCCTATAAACAAGAATACATTCTATACCCCTAAGTTAGGGCTCAATAAAATTTTACAATGGGCTGGCCGTAGATCGGGCCACATAAGTTAAACCCATTCACTGTATGACTACTTGGTTGCCTCTGTTATTCTCTTAGACCAAACAAAGTTGTATAAGGAATGCTTGTTTGTTACAATGATTGTGTGGTCAACTACCTTATAGTCCATGTTAAACATATATTAAATTCGACAACCAAACATGCCCCAAAATTTTGAGACTTGGGATGAAGTCAAGACCTTGGAAAGGAAACAATGCTTCTGGCATTTCGAGGTTCAATCTCGAAAGAGAAAATGGAGTGAGCATTTAATGCAATTCATTGTATTCATTAGCATATCCTTCGATAGTTTCAAAGGAAACCCATTAATCACATAAACTATTCCATCCAAATTTTACTTTGAAAACATAAATAGAAAGAGCTAAAATTTTGGCACATTCATTGAATACAGTTCCAATTCCAAGAATACAGGTGTCAATTTCCGGTCTAAATCGATCTAAACCACCGTATTGAATCGTTATTGGTAGGCCTTTGATTTGGGTTTTTATGAAACCTGTAGAAATCGAACGAACCAAACCAAAAAAAATAGTAAAATATTTTTTTCATTATTCTTAGTGTATAGGTATAGAAAACCATAATGAAGCCCGGAATTACCCAATTAATGGAGTACTAAGAGCTCATCAAGCCCACTCAACAAAAGATAAAATCAAACAGATATCAAAACCATAATCGAACTAGGCTTAAACAGCTTGGACCAATACTAGTTAGGACCCTCTTTTTTTTTTTCGTGAGAAAAAAAGTGTTAGTGTAAGTCTACAAGTCTACGACACAACTCATTATGTGAGAGAACATGGAAAGAAATACTCACACCCGTGTCATAAGAATCTTTTTCACTCACATTTATGTGGGAGTGGTCTAATTGCAAGTAGAATTTTGCAAGTTGAAAAATCTTATACCGAAATGTTTGGAATTCAGATGGTGCGCAGAGATTATTTGGGAACAATAAATAAGTATTATTGACCTTATATAATAGGGACAGACATTTATGACCATTGGTGCGAAGGAAGACTTTTCCTATGTTACTCCTAGATACCCTTATTCCACGATGTGATTTGATTAGTCAGGCGGTTGTTATCCCTGCCCTAATTGGAACTGGGCCTACAATGGAATGTATGTTTGGGTCTACGATGGACCGAAGGTTAATGGCTAGCCCAGACCATTACGTGGACAGTGGGCGTCCTTGGGCTGTTTATAATGATGGCCGGGCCTGCTGATAATTGGAAGCCCAGCACCTTGGTCTCCTATAGGCTGGGCTTACCCTTACCTGGGGCCTGGCCCATTCTAGACCTATTACTACCTTCACTTTTGTTCCTCCTTACTGCATGATTAAAACTGAAACTCAAAAAAAAGTTGATCACCAAGAGCCCAAATATTGTGGACCGGTGGGCGAAGGTCTTCTACTCTTATGTCAAGTTTAAGTTTAAAAAGAAGATTTTACAAACAAGTAGTTTAGGTTACAATAGAAAAGAACATGGTGGTTCGTATGTAGGAGAAGAAGAGAGTGTAAGACGAGAGAAAAGAGAGAGAAGAGCATTGGCATATCTTATGCCGCTTAAATTTATTGAGCAAACACAATGCCATGCATATTTTTTTCAACACTACTTAATACCATTGGAATCAATCAAAATGAGTCTTTATCAAAATCAATCCTTGGGATTCCATTAAAAAATGAATTCTTGGGATAAGCCAAGAAAATATGGGCAACGTTTGGTGAATGTTAATAGCCTTTTAAATGGGAAGAAATTAACTGCGGTCGTAATCATCCATCAGCTATTTTCAAGCATTGTTGACTTTTTTCTTTTCTTTTTTAAAAGCATTATGACTTGGGTGTTAACCATGTTATTAGTTATAACCTTGGTTTGATAGATCAAAGGGGCTACATTATACTTGAGTTTATTATTGCCTCTTGCTTAGAGAAGATGAGACTAGATAACAGAATCTAAAGTGAGATTTACCTTGTGGATTAGGTTGGATTCATTGGGGATCTAGACCAGGTCTTCTTAGATTCGTTTACTTTGACTGGCTAAGGTAAGAAATGAGAAAGAGACATTAGGGACTAATGAGAAGACAAAACTTAGGAGGTGGGGGAGTTGGGTTCATGATTTCACTCCACAGGTTGTCTCATATGGAGAAATTTTGAAATTTCTAATCTTTTTTTCTCGTGGGCTCAACTACTTAGGTGACAGTCTGAATTCCAAAAAGGGTCCTTGTGTTGGTGAAGTATACTATATCTGTCTTGAACGTTTCGTTTTAAAACAGTTGATCACTTCTTCTTTCATAGTTTTTGTTGTTGCATGGCTCCAGTGACGTTGAACCTGCACAACACAGGTTAGGAATTGGTCCAGCGGGGATTTAGGGGTCAGGGTTCGATGGTCAAATTAGATCTAGATGCATCAATTCTTACGTTGAGTATTTAGACGATTAAGAGACTTACTTGTGGATCTGGCTGAGTACTCCTAATATAGGCGGCATATGGGTCTTTTTCATTGGTTGAGATGCTCTAGCATGCTTACATGTGTCTCCCTCCTATTGGAGGAATCATCCTTTGTCGTCGCTAACCTAGTCGGATCCATAACAGTTGATCCAACTCGGGTTGGCTCTTACAACGGTTAACTCGATCATGGTTAGGTTCCTATAACGGCTAACTCAACCGCGGTGAGTACGGGAGTTAAGTAACTGCCTGACCATGGTTAAATATTAGGGGTTAAATAACTGCCTAACCATAGTTTGCTACCTTGGTTGGGGTTTAAGTCGGTTATGGGTGTAGGGTATCTTATTAGGGTAGGTCGTTAGGTCGTGAGGTCAGGGGGTCTTAATTGTTGGTCGTGGAAGTTGGCTCGCATTTGTAGCCACTTTGGGTATGCTAGTGCAAATATGGTCGGTGATACGACCACCTGACCATTGACCGATCAACAAGTATACGTATGGTATATTAGTTTTATTTATTAATATTGAGATTTCCTTCAACCCGCAAAAAAGAGAACATCTAATATTAATCTCTCTTTTTTTTTTCTTTTTCTTTTTTTTGTGATAATTTATCCTCAAGGAGAGTTGAATTCATGATGTTGTCAAATAAGCAACCACCCCCTTTGGAGCCCTTAAATTAATCCTGGCCCCAAGGAGAGTTGAACTCATGATGTTGTCAAATAAGCAACCCCCTTTGGAATCCTTAAATTTTTTTTATAATAGGTAAAAGGTAATAGCGATAACCTATTTGTAAATCTGAGGGTAGAGGAAAGTGAGATGGATTTTCCTCTTTCTCCTTTCTTAATGGATTCCACATAAAACTCTTTCCCCTTCGATTCATTCTAATCTGATTATGAACTCAAACCAAAATGGAATAAAGATCCAAAATAAAGCCTGCTTTTTGCTTTTCTTGTAATAAAAAACTTTCATGCAAAGAGCTAGTTAAGGAAGTCTTGGTGGGAATGTAGGATAACTCAGTCAGAAAACTGAAAAAGAACAAGGTACTGACCTGGAAGTAACGGAGCTGGTGCTGGTTGGTGTGTCGTGTCAAGCCAATAAGCAGCCACAAATGAGCTTTATAAAAGTCTGAAGGATATGGCCCAATTATCTCCGATTCTCCGCCATACCCTAAAGGCCGGAAAAGAGAGAGAGAGAGAGAGAAGAAAAGTCACCTTCCCTTACTAAATAGGGAGCTGGAGCTAAGCCACCCTAAAATTGCATCATTGGGCATGAGGGCATGAGTGCATATATGTATGATACTATGATGAGTTCGTCTTGCATGTGCTTCCTAATAAATTTCACGTACGCATGCATGAATGCATATGGTATATATGAGTAGATGGTCCATGCGTGTTTGTTTGCCCATTTTTTAGATCTTCTAGTTGCAGCAACAATTAAACAAATTGTGAGAAACTTCTTGGAGAGGAGAAGAATTTTAGAGGAGTAGATATCTGTTTTGCCCATATATTTCCTACTATGTAGCATGCCATACAGCTGAAATTGTGAATAGTTTGATCCGGAGGTTTTCTACTTAGGTGTCAATTTTCTATAAACGAAATTAGCCGAATGGCAAAATAGAACTCTGAAAAAATTAAAACAATGCATACACATGTTATCATCCGTCCAAAAATATAGGAGGCATTGACATATATATATGTGGGCTGGTATAAAAGAAATTGGGGGGGGGGGGGGATCACTACCTAGTCTGGTGGCCATTGTGCCAATACAAGGATCTGCTAGAGAAGGCATAAATGCATCCAACTAGGGGTGGGGTGGTCTTTTTGCCACCCCTATGTTTGGGCGTAGGGGCGCATAACTAGGTAGAGATTTTTTCCTAAAATAAATTTTAGAAAAAGTTTACCTATGAACCCAATTATCAAAACTCTCTCATTTATAGTCTCTTTCCTCCCTGACAATCCCCTAGCACTCTCTCTTCTCTGCTTCCAGCTTTGTGACAGATCCTCAACACTCCCCATTGCTATGGGCATTATAGGAATCCTCCCCCCTTAAATTTTATTTGAAATTTGATGCATAAGTAATCCATAATATTGTCATAGGGTTGATGGTCCTCCACATAGTAAGATAACATTTCACACTAAAGAAGAATGATTTCACTTAAAATAGATGTTTCTAAATGGACCACTTGGCTTTAGGAGGGCCTTCTCATAAGGCCTTTTGTATCTAGCATGTGGTATATGGGAAGGACATATATAGGAAGGACTAAATGGACCACTTGGCTTTAGGAGGGCCTTCTCATAAGGCCTTTTGTATCTAGCATGTGGCATATGGGAAGGACATATAATATTATAGTCAAATAGATAGGAGTCAAATAGATAGGCCTAACCCCTAAAGCACTTTCTAGTCTATTATTTTTCTCTCTACCACTAAAGCTCTTTTTTTTTTTCTTTTTTTTTTTTTT
>NC_056559.1:35422104-35430186 GCF_013358625.1 Macadamia integrifolia | reverse complement strand
ATATAGATGGGAAAAAAATCGTCTGCAATTCCGATCTCGTACAATTCCGTGAAATACCACCTTCAGGGGTGATACGTGTATTGATACCAATGCAATGGTCTATATCTGATTTAAATGCCTCTTTACTGATTTAATATTTTATTAGTTGTACCAGATCTGGACCATTGTATTGGTATCAATACATGTGTCACCGCCTGAAAGTGGTATTGCACGAAATTGTACGAGATCAGAATTGCAGACGATTTCAACCCATATAGATAATACCATTTTCAAATACCATTGATGTGGAATTATTATTGTCAATGCCAAAATAAATTGGTATAATGAGTGAATTAGTCTAAAGATTTCCTCTAGGTTTTTTTGCTGTTAATTGCCTAATTGATCAATATAATTTCCACATTGAGTTGAGAATGTGGCACTTTAAAATGCAATGTAGCACTCAAAGTTGGATATTAGTTCTTTTCTAGATCTTTAACCACCCCTCCAAAAGAAACAAACCCACTCATGAAGATAAAGAAAAAAAGTAGGTCATTCTAATGTTCACTAAGGTAGTTGATCTTTTTTAAAGTCCACCAAATTTTAATCAAAATCAATGATAATGTTCATGAAGATAATTGAACTTCGTACAGTTCACCAAGTTTATACTTATATGCCATGTCAACCAGAGAGAGAGAGTATAATGGTCATAAAATATGTTACTCTAAAGAGAGTGGAATTCTATTACATGGGCACTTTCTCATATCCATGAATGAAAGGGAGTATAAATGAGTATACACTGATACTACAATGAAGTAAGTAGAAGATACGATAGGTCAGAAAAGGAAAAAGAGAAAGCCCACTAAGAGTTCTAAAGGTATATTCAATGGTATTCAATGGGATCATCAAAAGAAAAGCTTAAAGTGGGTGTGTGAGGTAACCATCTGTAATTTCTTTTCTCCACTCATTTCTTAAGGAATGGTGATAATAGTACTAAGGAAATTGTTTGATACCAATAAATGGACTTCTACTTTTCAATTTTGCTCAGTAGCAGCATCAACAACTCCAACCTTATGGGGACCATATGAGCTATAGCATTCACATAATAAATTTGCTTATGTAATGGGTCACCTTTGCTTCAATTTTAGACAAGCCTCACTTATCAAATGTAAAGTATTTGTTGGCAGAAACATCCTTTTACTTATGTTCAAAGGGCCATTACCATCTTTTTACTTATGTTCAAAGGGCCATTACCTCTCTCTCTCTCTCTCTCTCTCTCTCTCTCTCTCTCTCTCTCTCTCTCTCTCTCTCTCTCTCTCTCGCGTGTGTGCATATTAAGTCGGTCACCTAACAATTTATCAGTTGTTTTACTGCTTAATAAACAGTTAAATTTGGTGTAAGTTTGTTAGTTTAACTTTAGGGAAAGGAATTCCGTCAGTCTGTACCCCCTATTGCCAAACACATGCAGTTGGCGGGAAAATATCGAACACAAAGGGTAATTGGGTTTTTTCACACTTATCTATGTCTAGGTTTAGAAAATGCCAAATGGGCATTGTTAATTCTTTGGATAATTCTATCTCCCTAAACTTTAATATTTATTTGGTGGGACATTGACTAACTATAATCTCACCTACCCAGAGAAAAATAATGTAAAAACAAAAGCATAGGAGATTGTGTATTACACGTGGGAGAAAATTTTCATTACAAAGTAAAGTATACATGACCCATCAAAATTATTTGATAGTAAAAAAAGGATGGTGACCCAAAAGGACATCCATAGGAAGATCTAATAAATTCCATTACTCCATTAGGTCGAAGTAGATGAGATGAGGGGCCTTTCACACCGAAAAAAGAAAAAAAAATGAATATTTATTTGTTCCAGAATATCTTATGGTCACTGGCTCATTTTCTTTTTGATCAATGCGGATTTAATAAAGCATTACTACCAAGAGGGACATCTGTGTGGACCAGCCCTTAGATCATAAAATTGATGAATGAACTTTTCCTTTGTGATTGTTATGAAAATTGAAAATAAAAAATCGTTTTCCTTTTGATCATTTATTATTTACCACTACTCCTATGCAGGTTAGTTTGGTGGCCCGCTAAGGTCTGTTCCTAAATGCAGGAGTGATGGATTTATATTTGGTGATTAATACATTGAAAGAGATTTTTCCCAATGCTAGAATGAGAAATCACACCAAAGTTTGTACCAAAAAAAAAAAAATCACACCAAAGACACGTTGGGGAATCGGTAGGGTGATGTGGGTCTCGTGGGGCATATATAGTATGAAAGAGTGTGCAGACACCTCCCACTCTAGTGTTGTAGAGATCTTTTTCCCTTAATAAATTTATAAAAGAAAAAAAATAGATCTGAAAAACAATGTGACCCCTATATCTAGACACAGAGGGCAAAATATATGTCCATAAGTGATGGAATTCAAGCTGATAATAGTGACTCAGGCCAATTGTTTTGGTAAAATGACTTGGGCCAATCAAGTCACTGAAACCTATTCTAGGCCAAAGTATGTGACACTAGATACCCATGTCCAGTTAACCTAACCTTTCAGGATCACAGATACAATATCCAAATTCATAAATGCCCCAAAATCACAACTAAAATCATAGTACACGTATAAGATTTGTATACTTGACTCTACTACTAGTGATTCACTAAATGATAATTATCATATACCACATCATTTGAATTGCGATCTCAGGTATTACAAGATTATAAATATATAAGGATAAATAATTGAAAATAAATAAGTGATGTTCATCCACACAGTGTCTCGCAGACACAAGCCTTACTATTGCCACCGAAATCCCAAGTCTACTTCTGCATTGGTTCCACCATCTAAAAATGTGCAACAAATGGGGTGAGCTTCCACGTAAGTCCAGTGAGGGGTACGCACATACACACATGCATCACAACAATCAATAAAAATAGAACAAGTATAAATGCTCACCCACAACAATATTAATGCAGTTAGATAAATGCAATGACATGATTATGTTATTAATAAACGATTCTAAGCAATAATTTCTAAGTCCAAAATGGATATTAGTGCTATTGCAACATAGGGGATATCCCTAGTTCACTGGTTCGGAGAACCCCTTCAGCTACCCACAAACCCCTAGTGAATAATCCCACCCTATAGCCACGGTCCCAGTCTGGAGAACCCCTTCGGGTCATCCGAGTTGTAGGACAATCACGATCCTAGTCCAGAGAACTCCTTCAGGTCTCCATGCTGTGCTATGGGATAGTCAATATATAAATCCATATTGGCAAGGACTTTAGCACCCGGGTTATTTTCCTAGCCCAACACATTCTAAGTTTATATTGGTGTTGGTGCTACTATAACATAGTTGTGAGACAGGAGCCTGCTATGCCGATCTGGAGAACCCCTTTGGTCACGGCAAACCCCTTATCAATAATCCCATCCTATAGCCTCGATCCCAGCCTGGAGAACCCCTTCGATTGCCCAAGCTGTAGGATAGCCAATACCTTACCCCTATTGGCAAAGGATCGTAACACCAGGGTGGTTATCTTAGCCCAATACATTATAATATGCCGCAACATATTTCAATTACACTCATACACACACACACTCACCCTGAGCATGCAGTGCCATTAGCACCAACCATTACCAGTTTTGAAGTTATACTAATTGATCAGAACCAAACAATCTGTAGGACACAGTTCAGGTCATCTTTGATCCATTTGAAAGCAATTTAATGAGAAGATTTCTGTCCTGAAAAAGATTAAAGAGATGAAGAATCAATCAGTGATCAATACTTGACTTCCTCTCTTTCTCCGACCAATCAAGACTCCTGCACCTGCCACTTCTATCACCACATCATTTGTATCGATCAACAAAATCCAGAGCAACAACCCCACCTCCACCTCCACCTCCACCTCCACCTCCACCTCCATTCCCATTACCATACCTTTCTAGCCTCCTAACACATGGTTTTACCAGCTCTTCAAATTCATTGTCTTTGGCTAAGCAAATATACAAAAAAGGTAAGTAAATATAGAATCTATAAATGGATATATATTGGATTTTTTTTATTAATATTCCTCGAGATGTTAAATAATTTATTGTTTTAATTTTTTTTTCTCTTTTAGTATGATAATTTTTTTTTTCTAATGAAAGTTAAAGTGTCATTTTAATATGAATTTGAATGACAATGACAACCTTTGATAGTGATATAATGATATATATTACTTTCAATTTATTTTTTAAAATCTTTTTATACTCTTACCTTATAAATTTTTTGAGAATAAGACAAGAAGTAATTAGGAGAATGTATCAAGTTCCACATATACCTCTATATAGAGGTGTCATTTATACACTCCTGATAGATATAAAGAATTCTTTGATAATGAAGTAAGTTAATCCGTCATCAATCCTCTCTAAAAAAAAATCTAACCCTAAACTTTGTGAGAAAAAATTTCAAAATCATTTGTAAGCACGATGACAAATATTTACCAGAAAGACATTTGCCTTGCCCATACGTATTCAAAAAGAATATTTCGAAAATCAGGCACTCCATACAAACATCTAGGCTATGTTTGGTATATATTTCAGAATAGATTTTGGGTCTAAATGCATTCTGAAGTAAGAAACTAATTCTTCTCTATTTTCTTGCTTTAGAATGAATTAGACCCAAAATCTATGTAGAGAATGCATATCAAACATTCAACATTGAAAAGCTTACTAACAAAGATTAAAACAAGGCAAATGAAGCACCCCTTCCAAATGAGAACTACTTAGTGATTGAGCGATTGATGTTAATTACTTCAAATGGGTAATCCCTAACCGTTACCCAAAAGGGGGGTGGGGGTTAATCCCTATCTCAACTGCCTGAATATACAGCTCTATTGTAACCCATCCTATCAAGAATTATTTCAATGTTAATAAAGCGGTGCTAAATAATGCTTAACTTTTTTTTTTTTAAGTTAGAAAAATAGTGCTTAACTGCAATATGAACAAATAGGCATATATTGAGAGATTCCTATATATATATAACAAGAAAAGATAAGGTGACCTTAGAAAGTAAAAGCATTTTCTTGTGGCCCTTAAGCTGCTTTAGTATGAATACTTGACAATTGTTTCAACTACTTGCATACACTTGCACTTATAATTCAATTTCAATTGATTAAAAGAGAACAACATTTATAACTAATAATTTCAAAGGAGAAGGTTAGCAAGAGGCATAGAGGAGTGCACCAACGAGGAGCAATTTCATATACCGTGGGTAAAGAGATCATTTTCCGTGAGGAGGAGATAGATAAAAGGAGAAAGTGCTAGCTAATATACCCTCTACAATTGGCTTAAATAACCTTTTTCCTGGTTTTAAAAATGAAGTGGATTATACCTAAGCTTTGAACAGGTAGATAAGCATTTTGAAGGGCATTTTCATATATGCATTAATGATGAGGCTTTCAACTGGATTCAACATTCTTTTCAGATCATATCCGAAGGGGGGCAGTTAATTTGTACAATAATTGATTAAACTAATCCAACCACAAATTAGAAACAAGTTGGGGTTTTCTTGCTTTCTTAGATAACATAATGTACATATGATCATAGGTGATTACTGGATGCCACCTGGAAGGCAAATGACAGATACCCACTTGCAATACATGTCATAAAATGATGCAAAAATGTCAAATATCTTATAAGAAGAACACAATTACTTGGTCACAAGTTGAAAATGGGCATCAAATCAGTGTATGGTATGACATATTTGGCATCAAGGAAATATAACAAATGGGTTAAGCTTGTATCTTAGCCTCCACTTAATACCAATTTTATATTAACATGGACAGCTTTGTTAGTGGAATCATCCAAGGGAAAGGATATTGACTATTGACAAGCAAAGAATCATACACACAAGCTAGGTAGTGGAGGGTGACAGCCTTCAATGTCTTTGTCACATCATCCTTAATCCAAGAGGAGTAAAGGATAAGGCTTAGTAAGTAAAAGATAGTCTTAAAATAAAGTGCAATGGAGGAACATGATTCATGTAATTAGGATAATGCTTAGTTAAGTTGAGTTAAATATTTTTTTTAAAGAGGTTGACATAGTAAAGTGATGCACGCTTCTGAAGGAGGAGGTCATTCATTATCTCAAGAAGCAACAAGGACTCAAAAACTGCCCCAACAAGGACTCAAAAACTGCCCATTATCAATATATTGTATGAAGATAGGATTTGATCTCCAAGACTTCACTACAATCAGTGGAGATTTTTACCCGTTGCACTAGCTGACACCTTTAAATGGATTTAATGCGAAAAGTGTATCTCTAATAGTAAGATCCAATCATAATTAGGTGTATTTTAGGTTGCCTATTCCATTCTCACTTGATTTCTTGTAAAAAGAGAGCAAACTAAGATTTTATATTTATTTATTTATTATTATTATTATTATAGTAATGACTAAAAGTGACCTCCTTTCATTGCATCAGTTGGTCACTTCAAATTACCATATTAATTGGTTTTTTTTATTTTTTTTATTTTTTTCTATTTTTTGTTAAAGACATTAATTGGGTTTGAGGTTAATTGGGTTTGAGGTCTCCAAAAAATGATGAATTGGAAATTAAATATGGTTGAATGCCATATTTAATATTTAATTTAATAAATAGATTGCTAACATGGGAAAGAATTAAATACAAGTGTATATATATATATATATATAAAGCCAAAATAGAAAAAAAAATTCAAAAATAAATGAGATTAAATGTCAGAATGATTCAGCTAAAATATATTTAGTGTTTGTTTTGCACATCATGAATAAAAAATTCACCAAAATTTTTGTGGATTATCTATAGAGAATAATTTTCATTTTTTAGCCTTTCAAATCTTTGAATTCCAATCATGCAAGCACTTTTTTTTATTACTCTTCTATGACCAAGTTTTCATGTTGAGTTTGAGAGGTTGGAGTCTTGAGAGTAATTAGGAAACCTAATGTGATTCAACCAGGATTGAGTTGAGATGATTTATTTTGTTTATTAATTTATTAAAAAGGTAAATAAATTTAAAACTGCCTACCTTTTGATTCTAAATTTTTACATATAAATATCTAATACTCAAATCAATCCATTTTCAACTTTTTGTAGTAGTTGGCTTTCCTGTTCATGTTATGATTTTTTTTTCTTCTTTAAATTAAACCCAAATGTTTGTGTTCCAAATGATTCCTGAATTTTAGTTCACTGTTGACAATGCTCTCTCTCTCTCTCTCTCTCTCTCTCTCTCTCTCTCAACAATAAGCAAAGGCTAGAATATTTCTTTTGTAAGGATAATCCTATTGAAAATCAGAAATCTATGATTACAACAACCAAGTTTAAAAGCTATTTTCCCAAAATAAGAAACTAGCCTTTTTTTTTTTCCAAGGTTTCATGTTGAGATTGAGAGGTTGAAGTCCTGGCTCCTAATAATGATTAAGAAACCTAATGTGATTCAGAAAAGGGCTTGAGTTGAGAATGAGATTAATTATTTAGCTTCAAAAATTAAGAATCTATAATATATATATATATATATTTAGAAAATGTCAATTTTTTGGTTCTGAATTTTTGAAATGTAAATATCTAATTCAAATCAGTCCACTTTCAACCTTTGGTGGTGGTTTGCTTTTTGTGACCAAGTTATAATTATTTTTTCAAAATGTGTACAGAAAATTGATACTAAATTTCTCTGTTCAAATGATTACTGAATTTTTGTTCATTGACTATTCTCTCTCTCTCTCTCTCTCTCTCTCTCTCTCTCTCTCTCTCTCAAATAAATAAAATGCTAGTGGATTTCTTTTATAAAAGAGAAATTCTGTAGAATATAAGAAACTAGGATACAAAAACCTGAGTCTAAAAGCTACTATCCCAAAATAAGAACCTCTTAAAGTCAAATGATACTTGGCCTATTAAAAATTCAATTTAATTGAAATTTAAAAATAAAATGAAAAGAAAAGTTGATTTTTCAACTAAATACTTGGTGCATTTAATAATTAAGTCTCCTTTTCAGATTGCTTGATCAACTCACTTTGCAATTATTAGTTTGTCAATTATTTTAGTTCTAAATCACATGATTTTATAATTATTTAAAATTCTA
>NC_056559.1:35412042-35422084 GCF_013358625.1 Macadamia integrifolia | reverse complement strand
CACTTCTTTTTTTTTTTTTTTCTTGCTTGAGTATCAAATCTATCTTTAACTATGTACAACTAAGATGCCATTCCCATCGGTAACGATAGAATCACAATAACCAGGATATCATTCTCATTGTTGAAGTTGTTAAACATGTCAATTTGAGACCAGAATCAGGATTATTTTTTTTTTCTATTTAACCTGAAAACTCGTAATCATATCTTCCCATTAATAAGGACGATTATGAGATATGATTTTGAAAGTGATAAACAAATAAGACGGGATGATTCTGGGATGAGTTTTCCAATGGTCCAAAGTAAGGATTGATTTAGTGTTATGATTTGAAAGTGTAAAATTTTGAATTTTGTTGTATGCATAGGAATGAGTTTATGAATGGATACATCTAAGAATGAATATTTTGGAATTTTAAACATTGTAGCATAACCGTTTAGGACCAAATCCATACCATTAATAAATAGAACCGAATCCCAATTTTGTAACTATTTATTAAACTGGATGTCTTTGTAATTAGCCCTTTGGGACTGAAACTAATTAGGAATTATAATTATTTTTTCTTTTTCTCATCAAAGTGAAAGACTAATATTTTAGAGTTAAGAAAAAAAAAATGCTAACACCACAAATCTATGAGCGTCACAAACTAATCATATATTGGAATAGATTAATTTTATCTTTCTCCATGCTTATTTTATGAGCCACCTATGTGGCCATTTTTGCAAAGTTAATGAACTCACTTTTCAGTAAGTATACAAAATCTTTAAGATATAGGTGGGTCAAAGTCTAAAAACTAAGCTTCCACTAATCATGGGTACAAGAGGTAGCTTACGGTCAAAATATCTTTTGGTAACAACTTATAGTCAAAATACGACTCTCACAAAAGTGATATAGAGAAAATATGTATGAAAGACTCACTTATATGTAGAATTTTATTTGCACTTATTCTTCATATGTCATGTGGCAATTCTAATTGACTAGGAAATTTTGATCTAGCAATCTTGAACTAAGTGTTTAAAAAAAAAGATAAAATGATAGTTTAATTCCATCATAATAAAATAATTAATATTTTTTTTAAATAAGGAAGCAACATACATTACAATAAAAATTACGCATGGTTCTTTGGAATTTTGTGTATTGGTAGACCTAAAGGTTTTTTGTTCACCTAAATAATAAAATAATATATTAAAAAAAAAAAAATAAAAAAACAGTAAGAAACTACTTTAGGTGCATGGATATATATGAGAATGTATTTTTTAAATATCACAAAACATCTATTTTACCATGTGCACGAATATATCTATTCTAAGTATTGAATAAAAAGGACCTAAACTAAATTAGCCACACGTCAAATTTTAGAGTATAATTCAATCAAATATCTCACATTTTGTGTATATCGTACATGCACATATATCATTACTCTTTACCTAATAAATATATAAATAATATATATGTATATATACAATAATAATAAATACTCTAGAAAAAAAGTGCAACCACTAGAGACCCAACCCTAAAGAAGATGGTGGCACCACTGTGATATGATCCAACCAATGGGTGGCCTTTATCAGCCATTTCATGCTTCACATGGCCAACACCCCTGGTTACTAGGTCTTTTACAACTTTCATTACAAAAAGGTACCCATTACCTACCCTTCAATAAGAAAATAAAGAAAATTTTCCAAAAATAATTTCAGATAACCAAGAAACACAATCATCCCACGAATTGTTTAATCTGCATGACACGTGGGCATTCAAAAAGACATGTGAGGGCTTAAAATGGAAAATCACTTCCCAGATCCCCGCATGCCCGGAGGCAGTACATGGTACGTGTGGAGCATCAATGGCAGGTGTCTTCCACACAAACCCAGAGTTGTTGAAGCGCCACCGCTTGTCACTGTCCGAGGTCAAATTCGTCATTTGATACATCTCAGCTTTACACACAAAAGCGGATAAGATCATAAGATCACCCAACTAACCGGTCCAAACTCCAAACCCGACGACGCCGTGGGTTGTAATTACAATTTTACCCATGGAAGAGGTTCGGGGACACAGTCGGCAAATTAGATATGAATCGTAGGCATTCTTGTCATTTCGATACAATGACGAGATCTTTCATGATGAGAGCGTGCCCGGGTCATTATTTTTCTCACATGAACGCAGGACACACCTCTTACGCTCTTTCTGATAAAAAAACAGGGACAAATCCTCCACCGTCGGATCAAAGTCAAATTTGATAACGTGCGCCTAATGTGGTTTGTTTCTGGGAAGGTTCTTCTAGCGTGCGCCCTCTGGCTATGGGCCTATGGCATCCTCAAAGTCAAAACGAAGCCGTTTAATAAAACCACAGTTCGAAGTCAGTCTTCAGAGTCACAGAAAGTATTGGTTCTTCTTGGTGGTGAAGTGGAAGTTTTCTCTGCATAGGTCGGCAATTTCTGCCGGAACGAAACGGAACGGAGTAGTAAAGCAGCCCCTGATGGGGAGTGGATAATTGCTGGAAGCCGAGTTTTTGTCTATGTGGAATCAATTTTATGGTAAGTAATTTCAGTATTTATGAGTTCATCAAGTGGATTTAAGGAGGATTGGGATCCGGAGGGAAGAGAGAAAGAGAAACCGTGTGTTAAAGCGAAGGATCTGATGATTCTGATCTATGGTGAGAGCGGAAGTGATCAGTTAATTAAAGTAGTTTCTGGGTTTATTAACTCTTTCTTGCGATCTATTTCTGGTGTGAAGATCTCAGCTTTTACGGAGGTTTGAGGTATAGTCGTGTAGATCTCTTGTTGTTTAGTTCGCTTTTGAGTTTTTGTTGTGTGGGGGACTGAATCAGTGACGGTTTTCATAAATTTGAAGTAGTTTGGGGTCATGTTTTGGTGGTTTGCGTAAATTGGTGGTGGTTCTGGGAGATTTCTCAGCTTCAAGGGTTTTGGCATTATCAGCTTTCTTCGTTTTTGCAAGTATTTCGCATCAGTGGTGTTCTCTGATGTTCTCGTGGTCTTTAGACTGTTTAGGGTTGGGGTTTCCTGTATTTACTTCTCAAATGCGGGTTGACCGAAACTATTTCCACCCTTCTCCCTCACCGCGGTAACGTTTTCTTTGTTTTAGAATAGAGATGGTGAGAAAAGTCTTGATTTTGTTTCATTTTTTTCTTCCTCGTTACTCGTTAGTTGCCGGGGACTATAGACCGGATATTACTCCTGTAGAAGGCTGAGAAGTTGTTAGCCTTTTCTCCTACCCCATTCTTTGGGTTTGCAGATTTGGTCTCTTAAGGAATTCGTTTCTGTCGTTGCCGATCTTCCACAACGTTATATATATCTTACAGATCTATGAATGCTTTGTCTTATATGTCTGAAGCTATTGAGATTTGAGCGTTGTTGAGCGTGACTCTGGCTTTTGCACACAATTTAGCCTCCTGAGTCCCGAGTCTCCTGACTAGTTAGTGCCTGATAGCAGGTTAGTCTTCATGCCCCGATTTTACAGGTCCACTGAATTTCGTTTTCCAACTTGAACACCGTCGCAGGCGTTTGCTGCCTACAGCTGGCGGGAAATCAGTCAATAACAATTTCATCCCAGTTCCTAATATCTAGGGACAGGTCTACTGATCTTGTAGTTGAGGTTATAATACTGTTCGCTTGATATTTTTGCCCTAAATTTCCAAAATTTTCAAACAATTTTCCGTGGTTTTCGTCTTATTGTGTGATCTCTATAACCCCTTTTTTTCCTTTTGGATCTTCTTAGCGTAGCAAGTGATTTTTCGTCGCTTAAGTGAAGCTTGAACCAGTATTTGTCCCTTTTGTGGATCTTTTAACTCTGGCTGAGCTAGAATGTTGATCTTTTGAGTTAATAGCTTATTGCCTCTCTCTCTCTCTCTCTCTCTCTCTCTCTCTCTCTCTCTCTCGCGTTTGATTTTATTCTTTGTTCATTTGAGTTCGATTAGGAAACGGTATTAAAATAAAAATTGGGGTGGGGTGGGGTGGGGTGCTATAGAAGATTTTAGATAACTTGAAAAAGTTGTCTCGATCAAAAGATTGGTATTTTCGGCTACTTTGATGTCCATGTGAAGTTTTCTTTTCCAGGGTATCTCTTTATTTCTGTTTTGCTTTGTGCTTTTTCTGCCATTTCTTCCCGCCCTTTTGTTTCTTGTTTGCTAAGCTTTGTGGCACATCTTGTTCTATTTGCAGTTTTTATCTGCTACGGTGTTTGAAAGTTGCTTGGTCATCATTCAGGCCCTTGTGAGTGGAAGATAATTTATGCAAAGCTTTTGGAAGAGATATACTTATTCTAGGACTGTTTGTCATTTTAGCCGGGTAAATGTCGTTCCGTAGCATAGTCCGTGATGTAAAGGATAGTTTTGGGAGTTTATCCAGGCGGAGTTTTGAGGTCAGGCTTTCGGGTCATCATAGGGGAAAATCTCAGGGTTCAGTCCATGAATTGCATGACCAGCCTGTTGTAATCCAGCATAGTCGGTGGGCTAGCCTTCCTCCAGAACTACTCCGTGATGTGATTAAGAGGTTGGAGGCAAGTGAGAGCTCCTGGCCATCACGCAAGCATGTCGTTGCATGTGCTGCAGTTTGCAGGTCATGGAGAGAGATGTGCAGAGAGATTGTTATGAGTCCTGAGTTCTGTGGCAAGCTTACATTTCCAGTCTCCCTAAAACAGGTGGGTTCTTCCTCTGGGTGTTCATCCCTGACTTTTGAATGAATTATGTTAGTCTGGCTTAGATTTTATTTTAGATTGCCATTTTACTTGTGATTTAGAAATACTTTTATGATAATGAAAAAGCCATATGCTAAATTCTGCCTTGCTGTAATTTTACAGCCTGGCTCACGTGATGGAACCATTCAGTGCTTCATCAAGAGGGACAAAGCCAACTTAACTTACCACCTTTTTCTGTGCCTTAGTCCTGGTAAGTTTCTTTATTGCTATTTTTGGTTGGCACCATTTTTACAGTTTCTGAAGTTTACATGTAATTGGTTTCTCACTGCAATTACAATTAGGCTATCATCCTAACTGAACTTGATCAGTTGTTGCACATTTAATCATGTAAAATTGGTTCTAGCCTGAGCATTTTAATGCAGAACAATTGCTGCATTCTTACTTTGTTTGTTTTTCTCCAAATTTGATAGTATTTTTGGATCAAGCTTCTCTTAAAACATTTCGTTGAATGGTGTTCCTGTTTGGTACTTCGCTTCTAGGTTAGCAATTTGGCTGTCGCTTGGATTGTCAAGATTCATGGGAAGGCAAGAAAGTGCCCCTAAATAGTTATGTTTCATACTACGGTTAAGATCCGACTTTGGAGATAAGAAATCTCCTCTTAAAGCTTGAATGCAGAGTGTATGTGACGTGTGACCCTTTTGTATTTTAAATTGACGAGTTTGAATTTTTTATTGAGAAAATATTAACAACACCCAACAGGATATCCCAATCAAATGAGAGGGTAGCAAATGGATGCTTCTGGAATATGAGAAGAAAATTAATCTGCTAATATTGCAATAAAATCCCTTTTACATATGAACCTTCTGACTAGCTTCAGTAGCTGACCTTCTCAGCTATTGGGTTGAGATGTTCGGTGATTGCACGATTGCTACACTTTTCTTCACAGATAATAATATGCTGGAGCAGGATCTTTGCATGCATTAACTCCTTATGATCATGCTAAATCATCCTCCACTATAAAAATTGGTACAAACCAATGCTGGAGTGAATGTGAACCCTATGAAAATAGCTGAAAAGATGAGTATTAATTGTATCACCCCGTTCTAATAGGACTTTGTGAACCAGACAGAAAAGCACATACTGATGAGGGGTTGCCTGTGGTCCACCTTCTATCCCTGGTTGTGCTATGAATAGAATCTACATGAATATTGCTTCAGCTAGGCTCGTTTTGCAACCCCAACAGTGGCTATTGACTCTCTGAACCTTGTCATAGCTACTGGTTTTGAATGCAAAACTCCTATTATGCCATTTTGCCTAATTTAAGGCCATATCTGCTGTTAACCCTTCAGCGCTTGTATATTTTCTCAACTTGTAAACCTAAGTCATTTTTTATTTCACCCTTGTCCACCTAACACCTCCTAGATGCAACATAATTACACCTACTGTAGCATTTAATGGTCTTAAATCCACATCGGTGGACCATCTTAACTATATGAAATTCTGTCTTGAAAGAAAGTAATTGTTGACAATAATCTCTGTCTCAGTGCTACTTAGGTCCGTCTTTTAAGCATGGTAACATTTATTTGAGTGTTGACATCTCTCTGCTTTGTTCCTTTTCTCTTTTCTTGTCTCTTTATAGATTATATTGAGAATCTGAAAATGAACAAAATACTGTCTAACCATAAATAAGGAAGAAATGTTTGTAGTGCATGATTAGGCCATATATGGAATAATACATGAACAATGCGGAGTGGCATTGGTCAGTCTTGAGCTGATTTGATCTGGGCCGATCCAGACCCATTCTGTAAATCCTTGCAGTGTATATTGGCTCATTATATTCCACTTGCAGTCTTGCGGTGTATATTGACTCGAGGAATTCTGCGTTGTTGCTTTGCCTGCAGCTTTACTTGTTGAAAATGGGAAATTTCTTCTCTCTGCCAAGAGGAATCGGCGAACTACTTGCACAGAGTATATTATCTCCATGGATGCTGATAATATATCAAGATCAAGCAGTACCTACATTGGGAAGCTGAGGTAACTAACTAAATAATTACAAAATCTGTTGCTTTGTTGATTTGATGTGATTGGGAGACATCTGTGCTTATATTTTTTTTTTGGTAACACATCTTTGTTTTTCAGATATCTAGATTCTTTTGATTATAATGAAGATTTATTTGCTTAACAACCCATTACCTCTCTGTCCTAATTCATCTTCATTGCAACCGTTGAACTTATTTCACGTTCTCTAACTGTTTGATCTGCGTTCTCTTTTTGGGATCATTTGCCATGGCTTATGAGTTGAGTCACGGATATATTGATTTCTTGGAATGAAAATCCTTGGATTTGTACCCCAAGCTGAGTCACGTGGTATATTTAGGGAAAGTTTATCAGTTTAGGTATTACTTCGTCTCTTAGTTCCTAGAATTTTTAAGATCATACATCTCATTTAATCTGGCTATTTGTTTCAGGTCAAATTTCCTTGGCACAAAATTCATAATTTATGACACCCAGCCTCCATACAGTGGCACCCATGTCTCCCCACCAGTCCGGTCAAGCCGGAGATTCTACTCTAAGAAAGTGTCCCCGAAGGTCCCAACTGGGAGCTATAACATTGCCCAGGTTGCTTATGAGCTAAATGTGCTGGGGACTCGTGGTCCACGCCGGATGCACTGCATGATGCACTCAATCCCTGCCTCAGCTCTTGGTGCTGGTGGCTCTGTCCCAGGCCAGCCAGAGCTACTCCCTCCTCGTTCCCTCGAGGACTCGTTTGGGAGCATCTCCTTCTCGAAGTCAATTGATCAGTCTGGTGAGTTCAGCAGTGCAAGGTTCTCAGACATTGCTGGATTTCATGACAACGATGAAGACAACAAGGAGAGGCCATTGGTTCTCCGAAACAAGGCCCCACGGTGGCACGAGCAGTTACAGTGTTGGTGCTTGAACTTCCGCGGGCGGGTGACAGTTGCCTCGGTCAAGAACTTCCAGCTGATTGCTGCTGCTACACAGCCTGCGGCTGGTGCACCAACACCATCCCAGCCAGCACCACCATCATCAGATCATGACAAGATTATCCTGCAGTTCGGCAAGGTTGGCAAGGACATGTTCACCATGGATTATCGCTATCCTTTGTCTGCATTTCAAGCCTTCGCAATCTGCTTGAGCAGCTTTGATACTAAGCTGGCATGTGAATAGAAGAAAAAGAGATAAAAGAGTAGCAGGTAATGTTGTTATCTTCATTAGGATAGGATAATGGTGGTTAAATGTATCCAGAAGCTTTGTTAGAACTAGAACTCACTGTGACTGTGTTGCAGCACAATTACTGCTCACATTAGAAGGAAATCCTCATATTTTCTGTTCTCCTGTCCCTTTTTTTCTTGGTATCTCTTTGATGCCCAACTGTTATTGCCTTACAGTAGTCAACTCCATCTGGGCCCTTCTTGATATTCATCTTTTCTTTCTTTATATATAATGTTGTATGTGGTTGTCTAGTCATGTCTGGGTGTTGGCAGCTTGAAAGCTCCCCACTTGGAATATATTTATACCTCAGATTCTCTGCACCTTTAAACAAAAAAGATCAATATTCTTGGAAGGAATAAAGACGGACATGTATTAAAAAGTGAACCGTCATATTAGCACAATACTCGGATATACTTTTTGAAGAAAAAGATGTACTAGTCCTAATCAGAGGTTCATTTCTTTCAGCATGACTCACTAGAATTCTTGAGTTTCTAGATCTGGACCGATCTAGGGTTTTGGGGGTCAATTCTGACGGATTTCAATAACATGTGGCCTCAGTAGAATTGCTGAGTTTCTAGATCTATACCGATTCTAGGGTTTTGAGGATCAATTTCGACGGGTTTTATTTTGGGATCGGATTGGAACTGGCAAGGATCAGGAAACTCTGGGGTCTCTAAATGTCAAATTTCAATCAAGCCGGAGTTTGGTAAATAGCAGAGCTTCAGAAAAGTATACATGAAGTTGCAATGGGGGGTATATAGACACAAAAATAAGAGTAAAGACATGAAGCAGCCACCAAGAGGGAAAGACACCAAAAACGAACAAAACAATGGGACTCCTGGGTAGTCAATGGTCCTTGAATAATTGGAGTCATCTACCTAATTAATGGATTGTGAATGATTATCTTTTCAATCTTTTCATGAAGGATCCAAGGGAAAGAGGACAAACCGGCTAAAATATCTTTGATCAACCAAATGACTAGCGATGACCCAAGTTTTGAAGTAGGTGGTATTCCTTCACCCATGGCAAAGGAGGTATTACTTCATCATTAATCTTCAACTAGTTGGGAGAGGGGAGATGGAGACTATCAAACTGTGAATTTTTGTCCTCTTACGATGGAGGAAATGTTTTTATTCTTAAAAATGACAAGAATTTCTTGAATGATCTACCAACGAAAAAATAAAAATAGCTAGATATCATCAACCAAGAACCCTGAATCTCACCCAGCTTTACTGGGCTCTAAGAATTGTTTTAACACCAAACATTAGTGGCTTCCCTCTAGATGTTGCACCAACCTTCCCAACTTTGTCAAAGATACCAAAGGAGAATGTTTTCTGCCTGGGGCATAGCCCCAACTAGTAGTCTCTATTACTCACTCTCTCCCATAGTTAGCAAATTCGGATTCGGGAATTATTCGGGCGGAGAATTATTCGAAATAATTCGATTGGTTAATTTCAGGATTCGGTCAAAAAAGCGGACAAAATAAAAATCGGAGTTAGATTCAGATTCGAAAATTATTCGATTAAAAAAATAAAAGTCGGGCAAAAAATTCGGATATTATTTTTATAGTTTATTGTATATTTTTTATTTATCAAGTTATTAACTTGATTTGTATACTTAGAAAGAGCAAATTACTTTATACAATAAAGTAAAAAACTATGAAAAAATTGTCATTGAGCAATGGAAGCAATGGTTAGTAATCCAATTTCTACTCATGAAATAGATTAGGCCCCAAAACAGTGAAAGCAAGATTACAACTACAATAAAACAAATAAATAAATTGACCACAAAAAATTTTCACTATCCTTTTGCTTGGGTTCACAAGACCCATATTGCACTAAGACGCACTAATTTTTCAAAATTAAAGCAACAATATAAAAGAAGATTGATCGATACGGCGATATGAATCTGTCCTGGTCCCCCGGAACCTCAAACTATCCATCAAGGCTTGATATCTCCCCTATCTTAGGATGAATTGATGAAATTATGAGAAAGAAATGAAACAAATAGTAGATTCGTACGATTGTTACAGAAGAATTAGATGGAGAAAAAAGATGGGAAGAAGGAGGCGGAAATTTGGGGGAGAAGAAGATGAAAAATAAAAAATAAAACTATTTTGATGGTGGATACTGTGGGTTTCATATATGACATTTTGTTTGTT
>NC_056559.1:35411921-35412022 GCF_013358625.1 Macadamia integrifolia | reverse complement strand
ACCGAATAATTCGGTTTAATTCGATTCGACCCGAATTATTCGCATTTTAAATTCAAATTAGTAAAAAGCGCATTTTTTACCGAATTTTATTTTTAATTTCG